>NC_090656.1:11505869-11600869 GCF_040937935.1 Hyperolius riggenbachi
GTTCACCCCCAAGGGTTTTTATCCTAACGGACCAGAGCAATTTTCAGTTGTCAGCGCTCCTCCCTTTTATTCCCTAATAACTTTATTACTACTTATCACAAGAAAATGATCTATACCTCGTTTTTTTCGCCACCAATTAGGCTTTCTGTGGATAGTACATTTTGCTAAGAATTTTTTTAATTCTAAATGCATTTTAATGAGAAAAACAGAAAAAAAAGAAAAAAAATTATTATTTCTCAGTGTTCAGCCTTTATAGTTTTAAAATTAAACATTCTCCTGTGGATAAAACAAACACGTTTTATTTTCCCAGTGGTCCCGATAATTAAACCGTTTAGATTATGTCCCTACCACAATGTATGGCGACAGTATATTATTTTGAAATATAAGTGGTTATTTTTCTGTTTGTTCTGGCCATAATTACAAGCCCCTATGTAATAAATTAAAATTAATTTTCCCCCATAAAATATAGAATAAAAAAAGCTGAGTCCCTAAGGCAACTATTTATTTATTTTTTTTAAGCTGATTTTTTTTTTTTACAAGTGTTTTTTTTGGGGGGGGGGGGGGGGGGGGAGGGTTGGAAGTGTAATTTTATTAATGATGTGTATATACTTGAAAATGTATGTATTTTGTAGGTGTAATATACTTTTTGGCCACAAGATGGCGCTAGTGAACACTCATAGGACGTTTTCATTTTTTTTTTTTTTTTTTTTTTTACACTTTATTAACCACTTCGCCATATCTGGACGCATATATCCGTCCAGATAGGCAGTGGTGCTGCAGCCGTGTGGTGCGCGCGATCGGGCCCGCGCGCGCCCCCGCTGCCCCCCCGATCAGTGAATGGGAATATAATTCCCATTCACCGATCCAAGTCCCCGGCAGAAATACCGACGCTTTCTCATCAGAGAGCGTGATATTTCTGCCCCCAGGAAACAACTTCTCTTTATTTTAGTTCCTAGATGCGACATTGTTCGCATCTAGGAACTTTTTGAATGTGGCCATCTTGTGGCCAAATAGTAAACTGCCCCCACATACCTGTATTGAATAAAAAATACATTATATTACATCTAAAATTGGCTATTTACCTCCCAAACTAAAATTACCCAAATACATTTTTGTATTAAAAAAATAATAAAAAAAATTACAATTAAAAAAAAAAATCTACATAAATAGTTACCTAAGGGTCTGAACTTTTTAAATATACATGTCAAGAGAGTATCTTATTACATTTTTTAAAATTATAAGCTTGTAAATAGTGATCGACGCAAATTGAAAAAATGCACCTTTATTTCTAAATAAAATATCGGCGCCATAAATTGTGATAGGGACGTAATTTAAATGGTGTAATAAGCGGGACAAATGGGCACATAAAATGC
Source organism: Hyperolius riggenbachi (assembly GCF_040937935.1). Lineage (NCBI taxonomy): Eukaryota > Metazoa > Chordata > Amphibia > Anura > Hyperoliidae > Hyperolius > Hyperolius riggenbachi. Next base: position 11,507,243 of record NC_090656.1, read on the forward strand.
ATGGGTTTTAATTACTGTAGCATGTATTAATTTTAAACTATAATGGCCAAAAACTGAGAAATGATGATTTTTTTCCATTTCTATCTTAATCTTCCTGTTAAAATGTATTTACAGTAAAGTGGCTCTTAGCAAAATGTACTACCTAAAGAAAGCCTAATTAGTGGCGGAAAAAACGAGATATAGATCAATTAATTTTGATAAGTAGCGATAAAGTTATTAGCGAATAAATGGGAGGTGAACATTGCTCGGATGCATAAGATTTTCGAAGCTGTAGGCTGAAGTGGTTAAACTGTTACATTTCCTGTTTATGTGAATGGACGTAGCCGCTGTTCGCGGTCACGTCCATTCACTCCAGGCACTGCGATTGGGTAGAGGACTGTTCGGTCCTCTTCCCCAATCACCCAGCACGGGATCCCGACGGTAATGGCGGCGGTAGCGGCGGACACACGGCGGTAGCAGCGGCGGGAATGCGCGACGTATTAAAACGCCATGTTGCTGTTAATAGCGGTAAGCATGACGTTTTAACCAGCTGAGCGGTCTGGACGAGCTCAGCTCGTCCAACACCGCCAGCGGCTGCCGCTCAGGCCCTGCTGGGCCGATTTTAATGAAATAAAAAGCAGCACACGCAGCCGGCACTTTGCCAGCCGCGTGTGCTGCCTGATCGCCGCCGCTCTGCGGCGATTCGCCACGAGCAGCGGCGAAAGAGGGTCCCCCCAGCCGCCTGAGCCCAGCGTAGCCGGAACAAAAAGTTCCGGCCAGCGCTAAGGGCTGGATCGGAGGCGGCTGACGTCAGGACGTCGGCTGACGTCGATGACGTCACTCCGCTCGTCGCTATGGCGACGATATAAGCAAAACAAGGAAGGCCGCTCATTGCGGCCTTCCTTGTTTATTCTGGGCGCCGGAGGCTGCATGAAATAGTTTTTTTTTTATTTAAAAAAAACCCTCCCGCAGCCACCCTGGCGATTTAATCAGAACGCCAGGGTGGTTAATACGTTAGGATGGCGGTAAATGGTTAAGGTTAATTACACCAGCTTTCTGGAAATATAATGAATATAACATATACTGAAAGAATGTATATGTATACATACAGAATATAATGAATAGTCTTGACTGCAGATTGTAATGCGTATTTTTAATCACTGTCCAAACCTTTTTTTTTTTTTTTTTTTTTACCCCAATCGTTTAAGCACGCAGCACCTCATTAAGAAATATAGGTGAATAGGTGAATCAATAACACAAAAATATGCACATTTTAAAACATTTTTATGCAATCTTAAAGAAAATCTGTAATGAAAAAAAACTCCCCTGGGGGGTACTCACCTCGGGTGGGGGAAGCCTCCGGATCCTATTAAGGCTTCCCCCGTCCTCCTCGGTCCCACGGCGGCGGAGAAAATCCTCCCGGAGCGGCGGTAAATATTTACCTTTTGGCTCCAGCGCAGGCGCACTATCCGCTCTTCCCACGGAGATAGGCAGAAATAGCCGATCTCCATCGGGCCGCTCTACTGCGCAGGCGCAAGTCTCCTGAGCCTGCGTAGTAGAGCGGACCCAACGAAGATCAGCTATTTTCTCCTATCTCCGTCAGAAGAGCCGCAACAGCGCCACCCGCTGGAGCCAGAAAAGGTAAATATTGATCAGGCTGTCGGATTTGTCGCCTGTGCGTTCCAGGAGCTGCAGCGAGACCGCTGTGGGACACAGGAGGACGGGGAAAGCCTCGACAGGGTCCAGAGACTTCCCCCTACTGAGGTGAGTACCCCCCAGGGGAACTTTTTTTCAGTACAGGTTTTCTTTAAATACAACTTTCATTCACATTTCAATTGCAATATAATGTTATGCATATACATTCTTTTAACATATGTCATATTCATTATAGTTATGCAAAAGCTGGTAAGATCAACCCCTCAAAATACTGAACTGACTTCACCTATGAATAGATTTGACTGGAGAAGTTATGCATATTTATTATTATAATTATTGAGGTATATGATACAGGTTCTTTTGAACTGTGATGGCTGTTTTTATAGAATAATTCTTAGAATATGTATACAATCTTAGCAATTTGCTTTTCTGAATCTTACACGATTCTGCACCATTGGGCTCCTGGTCTCCTTTTGTCTTTTAAATGTACCTGGGGTTGTTACAATCACAGGAACCATCAACATAAGCTATCCTCTGAGTACAGTCAGTGACATGGCTATGTACTCTGTATGTAAAGTGCTGCAGAAGATGTCAGTGCTATACAAATACATAATGATAATAAGTTAGAAAACATATTAGACTACGACTGGTAAGGATTACATTGTGAGCTCCTCTGAGGACAGCCAGTGACATGACTATGTACTCCGTAATGTGCTGCAGAAGATGTTAGTGCTATATACATACATAATAATATAGGACATTACACTATGACTATGATAGCCTTAAGGTGGCCACTAATGATCCAATATTTTTCATCCAATCTTACCAATTCTTACCAATTCTATGTAGTATAAGGGTAAATTGAGTGAATATACTGAATGGATACTTCAGGCAGTTACCTTATATTACATAGAAATGGTAAGATTGGATGAAAAAGGTTGGATCATTAGTGGCCACCATTAGAGTGTGAGCTCCTCTGAGGACAGTCAGTGACATGACTATGTACTCTGTAATGTGCTGCAGGAGATGTCAGTGCTATATAAATACATAATAATAATATGGTAGGACATTAGGCTATGACTATGGTAGGATTAGAGTGTGAGCTCCTCTGAGGACAGTCAGTGACATGACTATGTACTCTGTAATGTGCTGCAGAAGATGTCAGTGCAATATAAATACATAATAATAATAATATGGTAGGACATTAGACTAGGACTATGGTAGGATTAGATTGTGAGCTACACTGAGGACAGTCAGTGACATGACCATGTAGACTGTGGTAGGGATTAGAGTGTGAGTTCTTCTGTGGATATAAAATCTTGCCTGGTGATGAATATAAGTACTGCAGCTCCTACTAGTGGTGACAGAAGTGGCCATTTCCAGCTAGTATCAGGATAGCTTTATTATAAATAACACGCTTGTGTGGCAGTGCACTCACCGCTCCCGCTTAATCTTCTTCCTCCAGTCTGGTTTGGGCCCCGGCTTCTTCCTCTCTCCAGGCTCCACCCTCCTTCCAGCTTTTCTGCGGCTGCTCTTTCTTGGAGGAATCCTGGAACAAGCCAGAGATCTTTTACAATTGAGTGAGTCACAGCCAGCAGGCAGGCAATGGGCGATCGAGTAGTATACTACTCGAAATGGGAATTCAAATGAAGTCTAAGTGACCACAGGCAGCGGGAAGTTAACTTACCCAGAAGTCTTGGGGGGACGTCTGCGTTTCATTACGTGTCACAGGCATAATGAAAGCCGTGTTCCAAGACTCACTTCCGTGCTTCCTCCTTCCAGCTTGAAAGAGGAAGTGCGGTAGTGAGGCTTGCAATGCGGCTTTCATTACGCCTATGACGCGTCATGGAACGCAGACATCCCCAAAGACTTCTGGGTAAGTTAATTCCCCACTGCCTGTGGTCACTTAGACTTCATTTGAATTCCGATTTCGAGTAGTTTACTATATATATTTTCATAAAATATATATATTTTCATGTGAGTAGTGCGCCCCCCCCCCCCCCCCCCCCCCCCCCCCAAACACGAGTTATCTGAACAACCACTGTAAAGAATAAAAGTAGCATAACACTATTTAGTGCCTGCTCTTGCTGCTCCTGATCTATGTGCTGTCAAGAGGCAGAATTTCCTGTTATGCCAAAATGGAGTTGTTTAAAAGTCAGGACAGTGGAGTCAGTACAAAAATCATTAGACTCCAACTCTTACTCCGACTCCTCAGTTTATGAAACCTCCAAATCCAGGTACCCAAAATGACTCTGACTCTTTGGTCCAACTCTTACCAGGGCTGTGCAGTGAGTACAAAAATCATACAACTCCTCAGTTTATGAAACAGACTCCAGGTACCGAAAAAAATTGCCACGACTCCTCAGCCCTGTTAAAAAGGGACAATGATTTTGGGTCAAGGTGACCCTAATGGTGGCCATTAACTATACAATCCGCTGCACAATCAAATCGGTATAAATCGATAAGACATGCCCACTAATGGACGATAATCCGCTAATTAGATCAGAAAAACGGGTCAATCTGATTGAATTGGTCAGTGGGTTTTCGGATTACAATGCAGAATCAATCAATCGTGCAATTGATTGTATGGTTAATGGGTTTCATTAGGGTCCTTTGACACAGGACAGAATCCATGTGCGATTTCCATGTTTGCTCATTTGCGTTCTCCGCATATCTAATGCAAGTCAATGGCATCCAAATTTTCTGCAGAGTAAAAAGGGCCATCATGTGAATGGCAAGTTTATTACATACAAATTCATGTAAATTAACTTTGTTGTGATTCATGGAAAAATCAGAATGTGAGAATTCACATAAGACCGAAAAAAAAAGAAAGAATCGGAAGCAGAAAATGCAGCATTGCAAATACTAGAACATTGCAGGGTAAGTGTGCAAACACCGTTCTAATCAGATATTTTTGCTGCAAAGTCCAGCGTGCCTTCTATGCAGTTACTGATAGATTACCTCTTCTCTGTATATGGTGTAAAGGAGTCATCAGACGACAGCACCTCCATCTCCTCTCCGTCATCCTTGCTTCGGGACTCTCTGTACACAAAAAAAAAAATCATCATCTTTAGCCCTTTAGTGTGTTGAGTGCCTACAGGGTACAACCACACAGACCAAACTCACAGCCCTGGGCCACCCATGACGTCAGGTGACGCTGCTTCCTCAGGTGGCGTCAGAGCGACATCCTGCCATCCACCCTCCCTCCCCGGCCGCCGCTAGTTCACCTTCCTGAAACAAGCAGTGGCCGCCTCCTGGAGCAGGAAATGCTCGCCGGGTCCCCCCGCCTCACAGACCTCAGATCGCGATCCGCAGGTAGCGCTGCAGTGAAGAAAAGACAGCGGCTCATAGCCGTACCGCATATGCCGAAGGAAGTAATTGCCTCCAGTATACGCATTGCTATGGCAACTGCTCTCCTTCCATCCAGCATTGTAATTGCCTCCAGTATACGCATTGCTATGGCAACTGCTCTCCTTCCTTCCAGCAGTGCTGCAGTGAAGAAAGGACAGCGGCTCATAGCAGTGCATATGCGTAGGAAGTATTACCTGCGGCATATGCATTGCTATGGCAACTGCTCTCCTTCCTTCCTGCAGCACTGCGGGTACCCTCACAGGTTTGCCTCAGGCATCAAAAAGTCTAGAACTGGCCCACATACTCACCCCTCTGAGAGGTCGCTGCCGTCCTCCTTCCCTTGCTCAGCAGAGTCCTCGGCTTCGGGTGCATCAGTGAGATCAGGACAGGGTGAGGCCGGGCTCTCCGGGGGCGGAGCTGGTAGTCTGTTATGTGAAGGTGGGTTACCCTCTTTTCCTGCATCAGAAATGGGTGGGGTGGTCTGCATACTATGTGGTGGACTGTATGCTGCAGTCACGGCGTCGGTCCCAGCAGCGTCTATTCCATTACTGCTGACCAGTGTGGTGATTTCTTCATCCTGAGCGTCTGAGGTGGCCGAGTCCAGTTCCATGATGTGGTCATGTCCCTCTCTGCAGCCCCACACTGCCCGTATGATGCCGCTGTACTGCGTGGAGAGTACCTGCTGCAGGCTGGGCACAGAGGAGCAGCCTCCGGCATGGCTGTGACTCCAGTGGACCAAACTGTGGAGGCAATCCGGGCTGGAGGTGATGAGATCTGAAAGCAGAACATAGGTCACCATAGCGAGATAGAGAGAAAGCTTTTCACCACTTTTGGGGGAGAAAAAATTAGTCTTTTAGTCCAAAAAATACAGTAATACTTTCATCCACAGCCCCTGAACAAGCATGCAGATCAGGTGCTCTGACTGAAGTCAGACTGGATTAGCTGCATGCTTGTTTCAGGTGTGCGATTCAGATACTACTGCAGCCAATAAGATCAGCAGGACTGCCAGGCAACTGGTATTGTTTAAAAGGAAACATCCATATCCCTCTCAGTTAAGGTTCTCATTAACAATTGATAAGTGGATGGCAGCCTTCACTAGTCAAATCTGGTGGCAACCTGAAGTCTATGGGAGATGCAGACAGCCACTTCACAGGAAACTGCCCAATGAGATGATAGTCTGCATCAAACACTATTCCCTATGAGGAAGCCATGCTCTCCAATGTCCAAAGCTGCTCTTCTACAAGCTCCGCCTCCCTGTACAGTGTCAGGACTTACAGCATACATATAGAGGAGGTTCTAATGACTTCTACAAGCTCCGCCTCCCTGTACAGTGTCATGACTTACAGCTTACCTACAGAGGAGGTTCTAATGACTTCTATAAGCTCCGCCTCCCTGTACAGTGTCATGACTTACAGCATACATATAGAGGAGGTTCTGAGGACTTCTACAAGCTCTGCCTCCCTGTAAAGTGTCATGACTTACAGCATACATATAGAGGAGGTTCTGAGGACTTCTACAAGCTCCGCCTCCCTGTAAAGTGTCATGACTTACAGCATACATATAGAGGAGGTTCTGAGGACTTCTACAAGCTCCGCCTCCCTGTACATACAGGATCTTCTCAAAAAATAAGCATATTGTGATAAAGTTCATTATTTTCTGTAATGTACTGATAAACATTAGACTTTCATATATTTTAGATTCAAATACACACAACTGAAGTTGTTCAAGCCTTTTATTGTTTTAATATTGATGATTTTGGCATACAGCTCATGAAAACCCAAAATTCCTATCTCAAAAAAATAGCATATTTCATCCGACCAAAAAAAAGAAAAGTGTTTTTAAAACAAAAAAAGTCAACCTTCAAATAATTATGTTCAGTTATGCACTCAATACTTGGTCGGGAATCTTTTTGCCTCTCCTGACCTGAACCCCATAGAGAATCTGTGGGATATTGTGAAGAGAAAGTTAAGAGCCGCAAGACCCAACACTCTGGATGAGCTTAAGGCCGCTATCGAAGCATCCTGGGCCTCCATAACACCTGAGCAGTGCCACAGGCTGATTGCCTCCATGCCACGCCGCATTGAAGCATCCTGGGCCTCCATAACACCTGAGCAGTGCCACAGGCTGATTGCCTCCATGCCACGCCGCATTGAAGCAGTCATTTCTGCAAAAGAATTCCCGACCAAGTATTGAGTGCATACCTGAACATAATTATTTGAAGGTTGACTTTTTTTGTTTTAAAAAACTTTTCTTTTTTTTGGTCGGATGAAATATGCTATTTTTTTGAGATAGGAATTTTGGGTTTTCATGAGCTGTATGCCAAAATCATCAATATTAAAACAATAAAAGGCTTGAACTACTTCAGCTGTGTGTATTTGAATCTAAAATATATGAAAGTCTAATGTTTATAATTTTTTGAGAAGATCCTGTAGTGTCATGACTTACAGCATACATATAGAGGAGGTTCTAATGACTTCTACAAGCTCCTCCTCCCTGTACAGTGTGATGACTTACAGCATACATATAGAGGAGGTTCTGATGACTTCTACAAGCTCCGCCTCCCTGTACAGTGTCATAACTTACAGCATACATATAGAGGAGGTTCTAATGACTTCTACAAGCTCCGCCTCCCTGTACAGTGTCATGACTTACAGCATACATATAGAGGAGGTTCTAATGACTTCTGCAAGCTCCGTCTCCCTGTAGTGTCAGGACTTACAGCTTACACATAGAGGAGGTTCTAATGACTTCTACAAGCTCCGCCTCCCTGTACAGTGTCATGACTTACAGCTTACATATAGAGGCTTTGATTAATCTGCTTCTTCAGGGCTGCGATTCTGACAGCAACTTTTAGCTGAAGATAGTAATAGCTGCATTCCTCGAGTCAACTAAAGTTGGCTGTGCTACAGTATGGAGGCTGCCAGTAGTACAATATGGAGGCTGCCAGTAGTACAATATGGAGGCTGCCAGTAGTACAATATGGAGGCTGCCAGTATTACAGTATGGAGGCTGCCAGTACTACAGTATGGAGGCTGCCAGTAGTACAATATGGAGGCTGCCAGTACTACAGTATGGAGGCTGCCAGTACTACAGTATGGAGGCTGCCAGTAGTACAATATGGAGGCCGCCAGTAGTACAATATGGAGGCTGCCAGTAGTACAATATGGAGGCTGCCAGTACTACAGTATGGAGGCTGCCAGTAGTACAATATGGAGGCTGCCAGTACTACAGTATGGAGGCTGCCAGTAGTACAATATGGAGGCTGCCAGTACTACAGTATGGAGGCTGCCAGTAGTACAATATGGAGGCTGCCAGTATTACAGTATGGAGGCTGCCAGTACTACAGTATGGAGGCTGCCAGTAGTACAATATGGAGGCTGCCAGTAGTACAATATGGAGGCTGCCAGTAGTACAATATGGAGGCTGCCAGTAGTACAATATGGAGGCTGCCAGTAGTACAATATGGAGGCTGCCAGTAGTACAATATGGAGGCTGCCAGTACTACAGTATGGAGGCTGCCAGTACTATAGTATGGAGGCTGCCAGTAGTACAATATGGAGGCTGCCAGTACTACAGTATGGAGGCTGCCAGTACTACAATATGGAGGCTGCCAGTACTACAGTATGGAGGCTGCCAGTACTACAGTATGGAGGCTGCCAGTACTACAGTATGGAGGCTGCCAGTACTACAGTATGGAGGCTGCCAGTAGTACAATATAGAGGCTGCCAGTAGTACAATATAGAGGCTGCCAGTACCACAGTATGGAGGCTGCCAGTAGTACAATATGGAGGCTGCCAGTAGTACAATATGGAGGCTGCCAGTAGTACAATATGGAGGCTGCCAGTACTACAATATGGAGGCTGCCAGTACTACAATATGGAGGCTGCCAGCACTACAGTATGGAGGCTGCCAGCCCTACAGTATGGAGGCTGCCAGCACTACAGTATGGAGGCTGCCAGCACTACAGTATGGAGGCTGCCAGTACTACAATATGGAGGCTGCCAGTACTACACACCAACTGTCTGAGCTCTCAGCTTCTGAACCACATTAAACAAATTAAACGCGCTACTACTGAATCCCGTCTCTGCAAGACAACGAGGACTGGTATATTCACATCATTGCGTTCCAGCGCATTGTTATGTCCATTTTGCAGTTGACCGTGACACGCACTCTCTCGTGTGAATGTAACCTTCCCACTGTATGTGCTGCAGTAGAGTGCACTCTGGAAAGCACAGCATGCTGCATTGCATGTAGATAGCAGTAACGGGCGCATGTTGTAAAATCCAACAAGGTCCAAACTACAGCTCCATGCTTTTCCTCCAGTGACCGCTACAAATAGTGAAGGAGCAACATGCAGATGATCCACAAACCACACACAGATGCATACAGGAAAAGCCGGGGGCAATTGTGTCGGTTTTTCAAACCAGTGCATACATTTTTTCCAGTGTGAATGGGCCCTAAAACGGTCATACATCACTCCGTATATGGCAAGATCATTTATGATTATTTATTCCTGTGATACAATGAGGGCAGCCATGTTCTGTTTGTCACATTGTCACAGGCTGAGGGCTGGAGATGCTATCAGCTTGCCTGTGTGTAAATTCACTCCCCTCTCCTCCTCCCTCTGAAATCAATGGCTAGTAACCTCCTCCTCCTGCCCAGACTGAACTCCCATAAGCCCCTACTACCTGGGACTGAGTGCCAAGGCACAAAAGGAGCTGTGGGCGTGGCTTGTTTAGTTTATAGGGAATTAGAGTATTAAAACAAAACAAAAAAAGTATTTGGCTTGAGGAATGCCCTATACACTATAGGAAAGGAACACAATTATGCAATGAGTAAACATTTATCTCAGATCCACTTTAAGTATTTATATAGCGCCGACATATTACGCAGCACTGTACAGAGTATATATTTTCTTGTCCCTAACTGTCCATTAGAGGGGCTCTCAATCTAGTCCCTACCGCAGTCATATGTCTATGTATGATTTGTGTAGTGTATGTATCATAGTCTAGGGCCAATTTTAGGGGGAAGCCAATTAACTTGGTTAATGTTATTGGGATGTGAGAGGAAACCCACACAGACACGGGGAGAACATAAAAATGCCTTGCAGATGTTGGCCTGGCAGGGATTATAAACCGGGGACCCAGCGCTGCAAGGCAGGAGCGCTAACCACTACGCCACCGCCATAGAGGGATCTATTGCCTGCCCACACAATGTCCAGCAATGTGCAATAGATTTCAGCATAAAATGAGAGGCAGCAGAGGATAGAGGGGCCTGGCGAGCTGGGGTCACAAAGAGTCCAACACGACGGAACAGCAACTGAATAAAACCTCAGTACATATTAGAGGCAGAGGATCAGAAATGACACCCCTCCATATTCCGCTCTTTTTAAAAGTGAACTCAAATTAAAAAATACAAGATTTCAGAAATAAAATCTATTTTCTAAATTATAATAATAAATATATAATATATATATGTTTCTTTAATATTTGACCACAGCAGATTTCCTTGTGTAATCAATTTTTGATTCACCAGGCTCTGCTACGCTGGCCACTATAGGTTGAATTATATGTCTCAACATTCATTATATGTACTTTGTTACCTAGATTTTCTTTTTGTTTATTTATTTTTACAACATCTGTACATATATATAATTTTTCATATACTTGTGCATGTTTGATTGTTTGTCGCTGGCTCCCCGCCCCTTCCCGCCCCCTGTCCTGTCCCCTCTGAGTGCGTCATAGCGGATCTCCGTTCCTGGGCATTTTCTCCCATTTGCCAGGGTGGAGCGCATTATTTGCGCTCCAATGACGCGCTCCTGTGCGCCTCCGCGTCATCGCGCGGGGCGTCCAAGCGTGGGGACGCGGGGGGCGTGACTGGGGCTGCCGGCCAGTGCGACCAGCATAAGAACGCCGTCATGGCGCTCTCTCAACATGCTCTCCGCTGCTCGCCTTTGATAAGGCCGTTAGGAAACGGCGAAACATGTTAGGCTACATCACAGCGAGATACTCTGCCACCTTGCCACTTGGGACTCCTCTCCAATAACATCATCTTTCTTTTGGAAACCATTTGGACAGTCGGTTTGGTAACTATATCACCACCTATGCATCACTCTATGTGGATCTCCATTATTGTGTGTGGAACTTTACCAATTGCTGAGCTATACGCTATATCATTACACTCAGATCCTAGGGATCTCTAATGCTGGATTCCTGCTGGCTTTGGTCAACATATTGCTTGCCTACATATGGCTTCTCAGCTTGCTACAGATTCTGTAGTGGAACTGTGCTAACTGCTGTTTGTGGAACTTTGCGTACTGCTGAGCTATATGCTATATAACCGCACTCAGATCCAAGGGACTTTTGTTGGCCTCCATCAACATACTGCTTGCCTGCGCACTGTTTTTCCAGCTTGCTACAGATGATATTGTGGTCATTGATCCATACACCAGGTGCTGCTGTGTTTGAAACTATACTGCTCACTAACAACCTCCTGACAACCTGCTTGGCTTACTAACCACTTACCAGCACCATTCACCTCTGCGAGTGAGGGGTGCACTTATGTGAACACCAACAGCCATAACAGTGCTTTTGTGTCATTTGTTGTATCATTAGCCCCTGCGAGTGGGGGGCTCAGCTGCTTCATCTCTACATCCCGTTTTTCACAATGGAGAACTATCTTTATCCCCATACATGGTTTCCTTCACATTAATTGAAACATCTCTATATATAACTTTTTTTGGGGACTGCAGCCCCACAGTATAGACGGAGATTTGGAGTTCATAGTGGCCTCTCTGTGGCGGAGTTGTATGACTACAATTTTTAACGTTTATATTTAGATTGTGTGTATATGTTTAGTTTTAGAATATTTGTATTTTTGTACTAATAAAGTTGTCGTGAATTTTCATGCACCCAAGAGCCAACTCTCTCTTTTTTGTTGCTTTCTTATATCCTTGTTGGCAGGATGCATGAAAAAGATTTTTTCTGATAATTAATACTACGTGTTCATTCATCCATTCACTATTCCCAATCAATCTCAGGTTCCCCTTTGAGTAATTTACACAATATATGTTTGAGGCATCCAGCCTTTGGGAAACCTGGGTTGAGGGATTATATTGGAGTATATGTATGATAACAGCCGGTGAAATCTGTGGGTCATGTTACAGTGGGACGAGATCATACAGCAGGTGGGGGAGGAATGTGCACGAGACAGAGGGGCACGCAATGCTGAGCAGCTAATTAATTCCAGCTTTAGAAAGCTGGTAAAACTGTATGAACAGAAGAGTAGAACATGGTGGAATATTAAGTTTAATGAAAAGTATCTGCAAGAGGGGAAAGCTCCCTTATGGCTTCGTATTCAGATTTTTCCTTTTAAAAAACCTTTAACAGATAACTTCAAACAAAAATGGGAGGATAATTTTGAACATTGCTCTGGGGTTATGCTTGGATTGATGCAGGAGTTGGGGGAGACTGATCTGTTGGAAATCGATAAAAAAATTGGAGCAATTCGAGAATCTTTAAATTCATTTACTGAACATCCATTGTTTCTAACTAGAAATAAGAATCTCAAGTTACATATTGAGAAGTATAATAAGGAGTTACTGACTCGGAAAGAAAATAAATTGGAGAGAGACAAAGCAGCTTATAAATTTGGCTACGCCTATAGGTGGGGCAAAGCTCCCCCCAGGGGCAAAAAGCCTGTTCCGATTAATCATCCCCCCGATAAACTCCCCGCGGCACCCCCTGCGGACGCCCCTGGGGACTCTAGCCCTTTAGAAGAGTCAGAATCATCGGTAGGACGTGAGAGTGACACATCAGTCTCCTCCACCGGACACGGCCCAGACATCCCCCAGCGTCCGGCAACTAGATCAACCATTAAGGTTATAAAGGGGTCCCAAGGTACTTCAACATCGAAAATTAAAAATAAAATTCTCAAGCAAAAAGAGAAGGAAATAAAGTCTCGGAGGGGCCCTATTAATAAATACCTATCCGCTAACACCTCACAGGAGGAGGAGAGTGAAGTGGAGGGAGGAGCATGTGGCGGCTCTGGCTCCCAGTCATCCTCCTCCTATTTTTTGGAGGAGGACGGGAGACAGATATTGCCAACGTGACTGACGCTTCCACTTCAAACTCTTCCAATAACAATATGCAAGTCATTAATATATCTGGCTTCGAATTCACTAGCCATACGATGGATCTTCTGGCTAAGGGGCTGGGCTTTTGCCCCAATAGCACCTTGGACAGATTTGAATTTGTTAAAGATTTACATCTATTTGCACGCAAAATTGTTTTGAAAATGTTGCATAAAAGGAAGGAAAATTCCCCCTTAGGGGGCATGATCACTGATTGGAAAGATTGGTCTAATCAGGACTACAGAGCCTTGATGGACCTTGTGAAACTAAGTGAAGAAAGTGGTCACATTGATGGTGGGGATTTGTTTGGATTTGATTCAGAGGAGAGATCTGTGAGTGGCTCCATCAATCAACAGTTCAGATCTCGCTCAACCTCATTCCCCCCCTTCTCCTTATGTCCTAGTGTTAACTCTTTTGTTTCTTTAGTAGAGGAGGATATTCGTAAATTATGGACTGAAAAACACCATACTCCCAACTTATCGTTGGAAGAATCTCAAGCGCTGCATGAGCTACGCCAAAATAGAGACATTATTATTAAACCCTCGGACAAGGGGGGGAATGTGGTTATCATGAGATCTGAGCAATATATATATATGTGCCAAAAAATTCTTAAGAACAGGGAATGGTACTGTAGGGTCTCCGCATCCAGGGTCATCACTAATCAGAGAAGTCTATTTGATCTTATTGATACGGCTGTAAGTGAGGGCGTCATTACGGCGCCTTTCTAAAAGTTGAGAACCCGGTTACACCAACGTTTTACGCGTTACCCAAAGTTCACAAGAATCCATCTAGGCCCCCGGGACGCCCCATTGTATCGGGCAATGGGTCTCTCACGGAAAAAATTAGTGTCTACGTAGATAGACACCTACAACCACATGTCCATCGGTTACCCTCTTATGTACAGGACACTTTGCATCTTCTCACTCTATTGGAGGGATTGCAATTGCCTACGGACGCTCTGCTGGTGACCCTGGATGTGGAGGCTCTCTACTCCAGCATACCACAGGAGAAAGGTGTGGATGCTGTGGGTAGATTCTTGAGTGAAATGGATGTGGGCGAGACTCCACATAATCAGTTCCTCCTGGATTGCTTGAGGTTTATTCTTCGGAATAACGTTTTCGTCTTTGATGGTGTCCACTACCTCCAGGTGCAGGGGGCGGCCATGGGAACCACATGTGCTCCCTCTCTGGCCAACCTGTACCTGGGGGAGTGGGAACGCCACCTTTTCGGAAATGACGCCCTCGTCATGTACCTGTGCCACATTGTATCTTGGCATAGGTACATAGACGATGTGCTGATGTTCTGGACTGGTGGCAAGGACCTACTGTATGAGTTCATTATGTCCTTAAATCGCAATGATTGGAACTTGAAATTCACCATGGAGAGTCACAGCAGCTCGATCCCTTTTCTGGATCTCATCATTAGTGCCGATGGAGAGGGCCATTTATCCACCCAGATTTATCGCAAATCCACGGCATCCAATGCCTACTTACATGCAAGTAGTGCGCATCCATCACATACTATACGTGGTATACCTACCGGACAATATTTACGTGTCCGACGTAATTGTACTGATGATGTTACATTTGAGAAGGAAGCCAAATTATTGCGAAGCCGATTTAAAGAAAGAGGTTATAAAGATCGTTGGCTCAAAAAGGCATACAAACGAGCCAAATTGACCAATCGTTCGGATCTTTTACAAAAAAGCCTAAGATCTTAGACGATTTCAAAGAAACTCGTTTAATCACGCGATATAGCGATCAAAATCGGGGGGTCGTTGGCGTTCTCCAGCGGCATTGGCACATTCTCACCAAAGATAATACCATCAATGAATTTGTTCCCTATAAACCTGAGATTACCTATAGACGAAGTAAGACACTAGGGGACTTGCTCTCCACAAGCCATTTTTGGGGTAAAAAGGGACCTGATAGTCACTGCAAAGTCAAGGGCACGTATAGCTGCGGTGGATGCGCTTACTGCCAATATTTACAAATTGGGAAATCGGTTGTTCTGCCCAATGGCCGCAGGTGGTATTTGCAACATTTTGTTAACTGCAATACCCCTGCGGTCATTTATTTGCTTTATTGCAGATGTGGTTGTTTTTATATTGGCAAAACTTCTCGAGCTCTTAAAGAAAGAATTAAGGATCACGTAGGAGATATCACATGCTGCAACTTTAAATCCCCCATTTCCCGTCATGTTCATCTTGAGCATCGCGGTGATGCTCATTATGTCAGATTTATAGGACTCGATGTGATTCATCGACATCCTAGGGGGGGTAATATAGATAGAGCTTTACTTCAATTGGAGTCCCGATGGATTTTCAATCTGGGCGCCACTAAAGACAAAGGCCTTAATGACAGCATTAACTATCGGGTCTTCCTCCCCAATTAGGCTTGTTGAGGGAGTGAGGCCATTGGCTGCTTTCCAGACCCTGTTCCCCTGTTTCTTTACTGTTACACCTGCTCTTCCATTGCCTCAGCTGCTAGGGGAGGGGGCCCATATCCCCCCCTTCCTTTTTGTTCTCGTCCTCACTGTTCTATATATGCTACTCACTCTATATGATGGACATGGGATTTTTGCATGCCCATCGAGTACTTATTTATTCATACGGCTGTTTACATGTCTCCAATGTGGTAGTTTATACAAGATATGTTTCTTTAATATTTGACCACAGCAGATTTCCTTGTGTAATCAATTTTTGATTCACCAGGCTCTGCTACGCTGGCCACTATAGGTTGAATTATATGTCTCAACATTCATTATATGTACTTTGTTACCTAGATTTTCTTTTTGTTTATTTATTTTTACAACATCTGTACATATATATAATTTTTCATATACTTGTGCATGTTTGATTGTTTGTCTCTGGCTCCCCGCCCCTTCCCGCCCCCTGTCCTGTCCCCTCTGAGTGCGTCATAGCGGATCTCCGTTCCTGGGCATTTTCTCCCATTTGCCAGGGTGGAGCGCATTATCTGCGCTCCAATGACGCGCTCCTGTGCGCCTCCGCGTCATCGCGCGGGGCGTCCAAGCGTGGGGACGCGGGGGGCGTGACTGGGGCTGCCGGCCAGTGCGACCAGCATAAGAACGCCGTCATGGCGCTCTCTCAACATGCTCTCCGCTGCCCGCCTTTGATAAGGCCGTTAGGAAACGGCGAAACATGTTAGGCTACATCACAGCGAGATACTCTGCCACCTTGCCACTTGGGACTCCTCTCCAATAACATCATCTTTCTTTTGGAAACCATTTGGACAGTCGGTTTGGTAACTATATCACCACCTATGCATCACTCTATGTGGATCTCCATTATTGTGTGTGGAACTTTACCAATTGCTGAGCTATACGCTATATCATTACACTCAGATCCTAGGGATCTCTAATGCTGGATTCCTGCTGGCTTTGGTCAACATATTGCTTGCCTACATATGGCTTCTCAGCTTGCTACAGATTCTGTAGTGGAACTGTGCTAACTGCTGTTTGTGGAACTTTGCGTACTGCTGAGCTATATGCTATATAACCGCACTCAGATCCAAGGGACTTTTAGTGCTGGATTTTTGTTGGCCTCCATCAACATACTGCTTGCCTGCGCACTGTTTTTCCAGCTTGCTACAGATGATATTGTGGTCATTGATCCATACACCAGGTGCTGCTGTGTTTGAAACTATACTGCTCACTAACAACCTCCTGACAACCTGCTTGGCTTACTAACCACTTACCAGCACCATTCACCTCTGCGAGTGAGGGGTGCACTTATGTGAACACCAACAGCCATAACAGTGCTTTTGTGTCATTTGTTGTATCATTAGCCCCTGCGAGTGGGGGGCTCAGCTGCTTCATCTCTACATCCCGTTTTTCACAATGGAGAACTATCTTTATCCCCATACATGGTTTCCTTCACATTAATTGAAACATCTCTATATATAACTTTTTTTGGGGACTGCAGCCCCACAGTATAGACGGAGATTTGGAGTTCATAGTGGCCTCTCTGTGGCGGAGTTGTATGACTACAATTTTTAACGTTTATATTTAGATTGTGTGTATATGTTTAGTTTTAGAATATTTGTATTTTTGTACTAATAAAGTTGTCGTGAATTTTCATGCACCCAAGAGCCAACTCTCTCTTTTTTGTTGCTTTCTTTATAATAATAAATAGCAGTCTTTTTTCAGCTGCATGATGACAAATATAAAATATTTTACATTTATTGGAGGAACCCCTCCCTTCCTTTCATATTGCCGGGACAGAATCCGGCAGACTGGTGGAGTGGGAGGTGTCCGGCAAAGGAGGAATTGCTAATGGCTGCCACCTGTATAACCCTAGTTATACAAAGAGAAGGGTGAAAAGCATGCACTGAAATGCTCATAGGACTGAAGGAGTGTTTATTTATCTTTGTATGTGTCAGAGTGATGCAACTAAATATTTTGAATTAAAAAAAATGTTTGGTTTGGATCCGTTTTAAAGGGGCAATACAGTGAAATATAAGCTCTTGGGATTTCCTTAACTGTAAGTTTCTATTAGAAGGAGCACCACATATTAGACAGTGCTCTTGTTTACAAAGGTCATCTGTATAATTTATAGCTCAGATACAGATCCTGCGTCCCATCGCAAGGCAAAGGAAATGACGAACTCTGCATCAGTTACGCTGTGTGATTGTAGCCATCTCTCTCCTCTGGTCAGCTCAGAGCAATGGAAGTCCATTCTTGTAAAGCTGTGAAAGGTGTTTGGTAAATAAACAGGCAGCCTGGTTATTTACCTAAGACATTCCAAAGTGCAGTACTTTGTCCTGAATGAACTTGCACTAGGAGGATGGGGCTGTGAGCTGACTGAGAGAAGAAAGATATCAGCCCTAATCATGCAGCCAAGCTTCCCTTGCCTTGGCATGGCAGGATCTGTATCTGGGTTATGAATTATCCAGATGACCTTTGTTAACCAAAGCACTGTCTAATACGCGTTGCTCTTTCTAATAGAAACTTGCTTTAAGGGAAATCCCAAAATCTTATATTTCACTGTTATGCCCCTTTAAAGGGAACCTTAACTGAGAGTGATATGGATGTTTCCTGCTAAACAATACCAGTTGCCTGGCAGTCCAGCTGATCTCTGTGACTGCAATAGTGGCTGAATCGCACACCTGAAACAAGCATGCAGCTAATCCAGTCTGACTTCAGTCAGAGTACCTGATCTGCATGCTTGTTCAGGGGCTGTGGCTAAAAGTATTAGAGACACAGGATCAGCAGGCGATTCAGGCAACTGGTATTATTTTACATAGAGAAAAAGGTGTAGGCAGCGCTTCCAAATAGAGAAAGCTGCACCTGAATTGATTAAGCTGCAGAGTAGTGCAGAGCTCCAATGGACCATATTACACAACATGCATTCAAACAGGTACAGCAATGGAGGGCGTATTATTTTAAAAGGAAAAATCCACATCCTTCTCAGTTTAGGTTCCCTTTAAGCAATGACTGAAGCAGCTGTTACCTGGACAATGTAACAGGCCTCACACTGTAGTATCAGTTTCCTCACCTGCACAGGGACCGGAGGAGATGCTGTCCGGATGGGGAGCTCCGCTGTAACAGAAGAGAGGAGAATGTCACTGGTAACCATGCAGACTGTACAGAGTCTCTCCTGCAACGTATAAGTATAATGCTGCCTGTTATCTGGGTTATATCACAGATGAGCAGAAAGGAAATGCCATTACATCATATCCTGTAGAGCCGCCCACATACTTCAAGCCAGCCTATCAGGTTACTGCCTTCTACCTGCAGACTGACCACTCAAAAGGTCCAATACAACTTCTTCATACCCGATAAGCTGATTCCAGCACTGACACAGTGATCCGAGTATGTCAGATACTGCATGGCCATACTAAACGGCATGAGCTGTGCAAACTCCTCCCCCCATCCCAGCATCACCTGCAGGAGGTAGTCAGTGAGAAATTGGGAGGAGGCACCAGCCAGTCTCTTCCTGTGAACACAGCTGACCCCACCCACTTCCTAATTGTGATCCACAGGAGGGAGCAGAGGAAGGGGGTTGGGTGGGGTCAGGGTCTGTCTCTGCTGGCAATTTTCATATTTTAATCACAGATCTCTGCATCACATGACTGATGTTCCTAAAACTGGCCACTAACGGTTCAATTTCTAGCGAAAAATCATTTGAGCGATCAGAAATTCTGATCGGACGAAAAATCGTTCACTACACCATCAACTGACCAATCATTGCTTCCTATCTATCACGACCAACAAGAAAATCCAAATTTTGGTTCGACCAAAATTCAATCGGACGATTGTTTTTAGAATCGTTCATTATCGATTGTGCTCATCAACTGAGATTATTTACAACCAATCCGATCAGAATTTCTGATCGCTCAAACGATTTTTCCCGAGAAATTGGACCGTTAGTGGCCAGCTTAAAGGGAATTTCTATAGAAAGTCTGCATCAAATATAAACACTGTGCGAATTTGACATCCTGTATCCACCTTTACTAGTGGTGAAAAAAAGAGTGAACCAGGGTTCAATCACTACAGTTCTGTTTTATTAATGCCGTTCAGGATCCAGAGTCATACTATGTGCTGCAAGAAATGGCTCTAAAATAATGTGTAATATTATATTATTAGAGCTTGTTTATTTAAAAAAGTATCAGTTTTACTTTGCAAAGACAGAAAGGCTGATGTGTGAATAAAGGGATATTTATACAAATGATTTTAATGGTTACGCTCTGATAATGAGGTTTGTGGGAAGTGAGATGCTTTCTACCAGCAGAGCTACAGCAGCTTGGAAATACATCAAATTAATAAAAGGATTGTTGGCATCGCGGTGGGCCCGTTTCCACTAAACGCAAATTCGCACAGCGATTTGCGGAGTGATGCGATGTGCTGCGGGGCGAAATATGGATTGCATACTGCTGCAGCCGCGTTCGATTTCCCTTAGCAGCCAGTGACAGCCGCATTCAGACTTCCGGAAGACAACCGGAATTCACCCGCGGCTTTCTGCAATACGAAAAGACGATGGAAACTGGCCACACAAAATTCAAGTCATGGACCAGCATCACCCCCCTATCAGCTGCCACACGGCTCACAAAGGGGAAGACTCTTTACTCCTGTTTATCTCACTATAACCGGTTATGTACAATCACTGTGGACAACCAGCACACTGTGGTTTTGGTAAATTAGGCCCAGTATAGATCCACAAACATCAAATCAGCCAAAACATATAAACCACTTTAAACCAGTGTAGCTCCCTCTAGTGGTCAGGCCTGTACTCTACGATTTGTGAGAGTATCCTGTGGAATTGGCTACATATCTGTAATACATTTATGGCAGCCTATAAAATGGTGCAGCTCCCCCTGGTGGTCAGACATGAAGAGCAGTGAAGGTGCCCTGTGGTATTTATCTAAATATCTATATGTATAATACACTACCAACCTACAGTGGGATGCAGAAGTTTGGGCAACCTTGGTTATTGTCATGATTTTCCTGTATAAATCGTTGGTTGTTACAATAAAAAATGTCGGTTAAATATATCATATAGGAGAGACACAGTGATATTTGAGAAGTGAAATGAAATTTATTGCATTTACAGAAAGTGTGCAACAATTGTTTAAACAAAATGAGGCAGGTGCATAAATTTGGGCACCACAAAAAAGAAATTAAATCAATATTTAGTAGATCCTCCTTTTGCAGAAATTACAGCCTCTAAAAACTCTTCCTGTGGGTTCCAACAATGGTCTGGATTCTGGTTGAAGGTATTTTGGACCATCCCTCTTTACAAAACATCTCTAGTTCATTCAGGTTTGATGGCTTCCGAGCATGGACAGCTCTCTTTAACTCACACCACAGATTTTCATTTATATTCAGGTCTGGGGACCGAGATGGCCATTCTAGAACATTGTACTTGTTCCTCTGCATGAATGCCTTAGTGGATTTTGAGCAGTGTTTAGGGTCGATGTCTTGAAAGATCCAGCCCCGGCGCAGCTTCAGCTTTTGAGTTACTTTAGAGAAAAGGACTTCATATCATTGAGAAAAAGAGGAACTGAAATGCAATCTTGCAGTACAAAAAAAAAAACTTTAGAAAACGTTATTAAAACACTTGAAGTGACAAAAAACTGGTCAGCTTTGTCACCGATTCCTGGACATTGGTCTCCAGAATCTGCTGATACTGAGTGGAATCCATGCGTCCCTCAACTATGACAAGATTGACACAGCCCCACAGCATGATGAAACACCACCATATTTTCCTTTAGGCAACAGGTGTTTTTCTTGGAATGCTGTGTTCTTTTTCCTCCATGCATAAGGCCCCTTGTTATGCCCAAATAACTCAATTTTAGTTGCATCAGTCCACAGCACCTTATTCCAAAATGAAGCTGGCTTGTCCAAATGTGTTAAGTAGATTCATAGAAAAGCAGATGGTTGGCACTACAGTGAAATGGCATGCACACATCAGCTGCGACTAGGGTTGCAACGGTATGAAATTCCACGGTATGATAACCGTCAAAAAAAATACCACGGTATGACGGTATTACGGTATACGGTATTATACAATTATTTGGACCCGGGACCCCCCCCTTACATTAAATAATGTGCCCGTCCACCCCAGTGTGGGGTTCCCCACTCCCTCTGGAACTGTAAAATGGCTCACCCTGCTCCTGCAAAAGTCCTGGTGGCGTAAGACATAGGTGTAGCCAGTAGTAGGTGGCCATAGCATAGGTAGCCAGGAATAAGTGTAGCCAGTAGTAGGTGGCCATAGCATAGGTAGCCAGGAATAAGTGTGGGTAGTAGTAGGTGGCCATAGCATAGGTAGCCAGGGATAGGTGTAGCCAGTAATAGGTGGCCGCAGCATAGGTAGCCAGGAATAAGTGTAGCTAGTAGTAGGTGGCCCCAGCATAGGTAGCCAGGGATAGGTGTAGCCAGTAATAGGTGGCCGCAGCATAGGTAGCCAGGAATAAGTGTAGCCAGTAGTAGGTGCTGGCAGCATAGGTAGCCAGGGATAGGGTGTAGGCAGTAGTAAGTGGCCGTAGCATAGGTAGCCAGGGATAGGTGTAGGCAGTAGTAGGTGGCCATAGCATAGGTAGCCAGGGATAGGTGTAGCCAGTAGTAGGTGGCCGCAGCATAGGTAGCCAGGAATAAGTGTAGCTAGGTGGCCGCAGCATAGGTAGCCAGGGATAGGTGTAGCAGTAGTAGGTGGTCATAGCATGGGTAGACAGGCATAGGTGTAGGCAGGATAGGTGGCCGTAGCATAGGTAGCCAGGGATAGGGTGTAGGCAGTCATAGGTGGAAAGGAAAGAGTGCCTGCGATGTAATACTGCCTAAAATGTACCCAGCTTACCAGTCCTGTTTGTAGAGCTTGCCCGGGCATTGAATGGCAGCAGGATAACGAAGAATGGCAGAGGGAGAGGCAGATTTGAAAGGTTGTCTCTTGATTGGCCGTGATGGGCGGGACAAGAGCCCCGTTACTGAGCCAATCACTGCTCTCGCTCTTCTACTGCGTGTGCGCTCCAGCCGATGGGGGAGCAGTCTCTCGTTCCAGGTGCGTCGTCATAGGACGCGCGTCCCATCCGCACCTGCGCAGTGCATCAGCAAGCCTCCCGCAACCAGGAAATAGCTGCGGGAGCTTGCTTTTCATGGAGGTAGACAGGGAAATGTGAACGGCGGCGGTGGCGGCGATGCGGAAGTGGCGGCGATGCGGAAGCAGCGAAAGGCAGCGGGAAAAACCGGTATTTTGCAAATGTGCATGGTATGATTACCATGCACATTGAAACCGTGATATACCATAATACCGGTATATCGCGGCAACCCTAGCTGCGACAACAGGCAGTTTGCACAGGGGGACTACACATACGCCTCTTCTTTAAACCTCTTCAGCGT
This sequence comes from Hyperolius riggenbachi, assembly GCF_040937935.1. Lineage (NCBI taxonomy): Eukaryota > Metazoa > Chordata > Amphibia > Anura > Hyperoliidae > Hyperolius > Hyperolius riggenbachi. Next base: position 11,530,212 of record NC_090656.1, read on the forward strand.
GCTCAAGCAACAACATCAAATGGCAAGCAGACAAAGATAGCAGGAAAGCTGGCACTGCTGCAAGTGTTCAATTTATTGTAGCGAAGATAAAGTGCAAACGTGCAGCATCTTGCAAAAAGTATAGCATGAAGAAACACATACCCTGGTGAGAAGAGGCGTGGAGGATGGTGGGTGCTGGGCACAGGATGCCTGACGGCCGTTTCGCGCTAAACAGCGCTTCTACGGAGGCTGCCAGCCTCCGTAGAAGCGCTGTTTAGCGCGAAACGGCCGTCAGGCATCCGCATCGGCCCCACCCCCTCCGATCGCCTCCGGCAATCAAAGCAAACAGGAAATCCCGTTCAGAACGGGATTTCCTGTTTGGCTTCCCCCGTCGCCATGGCAACGATTGGGATGACGTCATCGACGTCGTGACGTCAGAGGGAGTCCCGATCCACCCCTCAGCGCTGCCTGGCACTGATTGGCCAGGCTGCGCACGGGGTCTTGGGGGGGGGGGGGGAGCGCGGCGCGGCAGGTAGCGGCGAATCAGCGCGGAGCGGCGGCGATCGGTATATACACGCAACTAGCAAAGTGCTAGCTGTGTGCAACAACAACAAAAAAAATTATGCAAATCGGCCCACCAGGGCCTGAGAAATCCTCTGTGGCGGCTTACCCCGAGCTCAGCTCGGGATTATCCCCCAGAGGGTTACAGGTTTTAGAATCAATAAAATGACAACAGTGCCCGAATTTATGCACCTGCCTAATTTTATTTAAACAATTATTGGGCAATTTCTGTAAATCCAATAAACGTCATTTCATTTCTCAAATATCTGTGTGAAGTTTCGCATCCCACTGTATAATATATAGCAGCTCCCCCTGGTGGTCAGCATCAGAAATACTGGCCAGAGAGGAACAGAGGTGTGGGAGGGAAAAACAGGAGGGAAAGAGGCTTCAGCCAATCAGGCTGCATTCGTTAAAGCGGTATTGTCACCATAAAAATCAAATTTCAACAGCAACTGGTCTGAGTGTATTAAGTGATGAAGATGCTAATCCTGCATTCAAAACTTGCAAACATTTTTCTGCTGTTATGGTTCGTAGTTATCACATACTTTAGGAGCACTGGCCCTAGCGAACACGGTAAATCCAGCGCTGGAGACTTGGGCGCAGCAGCGCAGGAGACTTGGGCGCAGCCGGCGCCACCATAGGCCGTAATAGGAACTACGGCTATCGCAGGCACATGGAGTAACTTCAGCGCCGTCAGAAGACGGATCTGAAGTTGCTTTTAAAACAATAATTCGGCTTCCAGCTATTGCTGGAAGCCGAATTATTTCATTCCCCCACTATCCATGTTGGCCTGGAGGGGGAATAGTAATTAACACGGCCCGGACTTGTGCGGCAGCAGGATTAGCCATATACTGGCTGTGTCCTGCGCCCAAGTCTCCGGCGCCGTTCTCTCTCGTACGCGGCCCTAGTGCCAAAAAGTGCCAAAGAGTTGAATGCTGGGTGTTATTTTTATGGGGAAAACAGTTGGAAATACCGCTCAACCGCACTATGGTAGACAGTGCAGGAACATAGGCAGCCGTGCCCAATGTAGACAGATCAAGGAGGAAGGTCCGCACGATTGTCTCCAGTATCAAAGATATATCAATGGTTTATTCAGGACGTATCCATACAATCAGAAAGCATTCCACTAACATGTTTCGGACACCAGGTCCTTAATCATAGTTCATGATTAAGGACCTGGTGTCCGAAACATGTTAGTGGAATGCTTTCTGATTGTATGGATACGTCCTGAATAAACCATTGATATATCTTCGATACTGGAGACAATCGTGCGGACCTTCCTCCTTGATCTGTGTTATTTTTATCTATAATATATTTCTCCTCTTCCATTTATTTCCCTATCTAGCTGCTTATCAGAAACACCCTCTGATTACTTGTGTTTACAAGCAAGGCTGAGGTGACTCAGTGATTGGATGTGTAAATAAAAAAAATAAACCGTGCAATTGTTAGTATACACCTCAGTGGGAGTGTCTGAAGACTCTGGGAGGAGGGCAGCTAATGAATACACAATGAGCAAGAAAAGGGAGGGGGGAAAACAAGTCAGGGAGGATATGATGTCAGCATTAGCTTGGCAAGATGGCCACTGCCTAGAATAGGATTTTCTGCTTTTCCTTTATAAAATTCACAGGTATCATTACGTGGACAGTGCAATACATCTGTTATGTAAGTAGAAGTAGTATTCATCTACTTATATATGTTTTTTATTTCTAGGTTAGCATGGGTGTCGCTTGTTCTTTAAGTCTGAGGGGGAACTACAGTAGCAAAAAAGGACAACCCAGCATGCCCTGCAACTTCCTTTTTATGTACCAAATTTTGTGTGTACCAAATAAGAGTCAGGTAAACTGGGGAATGATCATTTATCAACAAGAAAAGTAATAGTGATTTTAACTTTTGGATTACCTGGTTAGCATCCTTATTACTTGTTCACCAGATAAAAATAAAGAATTGATCTCTGATTTTATGCCCGACAGTTACACTTTAGGCATGTTAAAGCGTAACCAAGAGCCCCTGTCACTGTTTTCCTGTTCCACATTTCTTTATGTATTTATATATTTCTTATGGAGACTGGGGGTCTCCAGTAGTGCTGCTCAAATCCGATCCGGGATAGTTGTATTCCGGATTTCATCCCGTTAAAATCAAGTCACCTGGGCTTCCGGGTTGAAGGAGGAAGTGTATAGTCACGTGACACCAGATTGGAGCGCATCGTGGGAGGCGCCGAGGGACGGACGAAGAAGACGTCATGATAGGTAAGATTAACCCGCCGCTCAGCCCGCACAGGTGACTTGATTTTAACAGGATGAAATACGGAATACAACTATCTGGATTTCATCCGGATCGGATTTGAGCAGCACTGGTCTCCAGTGCTGCATGCATGCTTTGCATAGTATTGCGTATAATTTGGTTTGTGCTGCTCCTCTCCGGTATATATTTTTTTCCCCTGTGAGCGTGCATAACCACGCCCACCTCTAGCACAGTTAGGCATATAGATGAGCGGAGCTCAGAGTTCAGTCAGTAGCTAATAGAAGGTGAGGTGTTTTTAATTCCTTTTTCCCCCCATTTAGTTGACTTTTGGAATAGTTCCCACTAGAACGCTGATAAAAACTAGGATTTTTGCATGGTTAGAGTAGGACTCACCAGATTGGGGACAGTTTGGCACAGTTGGTGAGCTTAAGCGCGTTAAAGCGTAACCAAGAGCCCCTGTCACTGTTTTCTTGTTGTGTGCTGCAGCCCCTCTATATTTGTATTTATTTTTAACTGGCAGTTGATTTGGATGGTATAATATTGAACAGAATAGGCAGCGTTTCCCCATCTGGCTCGGATGCCGGGAAACGCTGTGTATTCGTTACTACTGGAGACGGGCCCTTAATGATGTGGCTGATTAGTGGGTTCTATTATACGCAATAAAAATATGCACATAGCTGAACTCAGGACAGAACTGCACACCTCAGCGGGTTGTTGCTCCGAGCCATCGGTGAGATGTTCACCCTCTGGATAAACGTTCTCAGGACACTGCGGCATTTGTAGAACTGAGTGTGGCAATCCTTACACACAGACTGCGGAAGCCCAGGGTCCTGCTGGACTGGAACGCCCAACAACTGCTGGAAATCCGCAAAGAAGACATGATCCATCCGCCTCTGCTTCTCCAAACTCTGACCTGTGACCGGCACCTTCCCAAACGCCTGGCGCAGGCTGCGTGATGAGAAGCGGCCATGGCAGAGGCGGCAATAACCAGAGCTCAGGGTCTTCCTGGCACCTAAGAGGAAGCACAGGAAGTCGTTACAGAGGAATACACTATCTGGGCACACAGGAAGCAGTGACAGAGGAATACAATATCTGGGCAGACAGGAAGCTGTAACAGAGGGATACAATATATGGGCACACAGGAAGCCGTTACAGAGGAATACAATATCAGGGCACACAGGAAGCCGTTACAGAGGAATACAATATCTGGGCACACAGGAAGCAGTAACAGAGGGATACACTATCTGGGCACACAAGAAGCAGTGACAGAGGGATACAATATCTGGGCACACAGGAAGCTGTAACAGAGGGATACAATATCTGGGCACACAGGAAGCTGTAACAGAGGGATACAATATATGGGCACACAGGAAGCCGTTACAGAGGAATACAATATCAGGGCACACAGGAAGCCGTTACAGAGGAATACAATATCAGGGCACACAGGAAGCCGTTACAGAGGAATACACTATCAGGGCACACAGGAAGCCGTTACAGAGGAATACACCATCAGGGCACACAGGAAGCAGTTAAAGAGGAATACAATATCTGGGCACATAGGAAGCAGTTACAGTGGAGTACAATATCTGGGCACACAGGAATAAGTTGAGGAGGAATACAATATCTGGGCACAGAGAAAGCAGTTGAGGAGGAATACAATTCTGGGCACATAGGAAACAGTTATAGAGGAATACGCTATCTGGGCACACAGGAAGCAATAACAGAGAAATACTACAGTGGGATGCAAAAGTTTGGGCAACCTTGTTAATTTTCATGATTTTCCTGTATAAATCGTTGGTTGTTAAGATAAGTGTCAGTTAAATATATCATATAGGAGACACACACAGAGATATTTGAGAAGTGAAATGAAGTTTATTGGATTTACAGAAAGTGCACAATAATTGTTTAAATAAAAATTAAGCAGGTGCATCAATTTGAGCACTGTTGTCATTTTATTGATTCCAAAGCCTTTAGAACTAATTATTGGAACTCAAATTGGCTTGGTAAGCTCAGTGACCCCTGACCTACATACACAGGTGAATCCATTATGAGGGGGTCAGTTTTAAGTTTCCCTTCTGTTTTAATTTTCTCTGAAGAGTAGAAACATGGGGGTCTCAAAACAACTCTCAAATGACCTGAAGACAAAGATTGTTCCCCATCATGGTTTAGGGGAAGGATACAGTAAGCTGTCTCAGAGATTTCAGCTGTCTGTTTCCACAGTTAGGAACACACTGAGGAAATGGAAGACCACAGGCTCAGTTCAAGTTAAGGCTCGCAGTGGCAGACCAAGAAAAACCTTGGATAAACAGGAGCGACGAATGGTGAGAACAGTCAGCCAACCCACAGACCAGCACAAAAGACCTACAACATCATCTTGCTGCAGATGGAGTCACTGTGCATCGTTCAACCATTCAGCGCACTTTACACAAGGAAATGCTGTATGCGAGAGTGATGCAGAGGAAGCCTTTCCTCCGCCCACGGCACAAACAGAGCCGCTTAAGGTATGCTAAAGCACATTTGGACAAGCCAGCTTCATTTTGGAATAAGGTGCTGTGGACTGATAAAAGTAAAATTTAGTTATTTTGGCATAACAAGGGGCGTTATGCATGGAGGAAAAATAACACAGCATTTCAAGAAAAACACCTGCTACCTACAGTAAAATATTTTGGTGGTTCCATCATGCTGTGGGGCTGTGTGGCCAGTGCAGGGACTGGGAATCTTGTCACAGTTGAGGGACGCATGGATTCCACTCAGTATCAGCAGATTCTGGAGACCAATGTCCAGGAATCAGTGACAAAGCTGAAGCTGCTCCCGTCTGAATAGCGTCTTATTCATCACGCTTTGGGATAGCCACGGTGTCCATCTGGTTGGTACAGATGCCCCTTTACCTTTGTGATTTTTCTCTGGCTTTTTTCCATTGTAGTTGAGCCATACAGAACTGTGTATTACGGCCTGATGAAGGGCACATATATTATAAAAAAAAGCCAGAAATGAATATGTGTCGTTGCCGCCTCTAAACACACGTCTACTAAGGTCGCAACTACCCATCAAGCCAAGCCAGACCATCCCACTTGTCAGCCTTCCTCACTGCTGTCAATAATATGCATACCTAAAGAGAGTGAAAGGTGTGTGCTTCTGACCAGTTCCACCTGACTTATATACTGGCTGCCTCAAGTCTAATGACTCATTTGAATTTAAATGGACTCTCGTCTAATTAAAATGGCAAAGCGTTGCAAACTGCACTCGCCTACCAGATTGTGCAGGATCTAAGGCTACCTCCCTGCCATTCCTGCAGGAGTTGGCCCACACAAATTCTTGCATCTCAACAGGGGCGCAGCATGTACACCTCCTTGTACCCCCAAGTTGTCTATAATATGGGGTTTAATGTATGAAGACTGATTACTGTATATTCCTGTGTATAAGACTACTTTTTAACTCTTGAAAATCTTCTGAAAAGTTGGGGGTCGTCTTATACGCCGGGTGTCATTGATGCCGGGTGATACGTCCTATCCTGTTACCGCCTCTCAGATCTCCCTGCTGAGGGAGCGCAATCTATTCTTCCATACCGCTCTGACAAACAGGTAGACAAGGAGAGTTGACCAATGCAACAAGTCAATTGACTATATACTGGGTAACACATACAGTACAGCACCAGTATCTGTTCATACGCAGCACAAGTACATGATTTTTTTTATTTGGTGTGCGTTGGAAGAGGGGTAGTCTTATACGGCGAGTATATCCCGAACTCTATATTTTAACTGGAAAAGTTGGGGGGGGTCGTCTTATATGCCCAGTCGTCTTATACGCCGGAATATATGGTATGTGAAATCAAAGAAACCCTTTTTAACCAGTTTTTTGTCACTTCAAGTGTTTTAATAAAGTTTTCTAAAGTTTTTTTGTACTGCAAGACTGCATTTCAATTCCTCTTTTTCTCAATGATATGAAGTCCTTTTCTCTAAAGTAACTCAAAAGCTGAAGCTGCGCCGGGGCTGGATCTTTCAAGACATCGACCCTAAACACTGCTCAAAATCCACTAAGGCATTCATGCAGAGGAACAAGTACAATGTTCTGAAATGGCCATCTCAGTCCCCAGACCTGAATATAATTTAAAATCTGTGGTGTGAGTTAAAGAGAGCTGTCCATGCTCAGAGGCCATCAAACCTGAATGAACTAGAGATGTTTGGTAAAGAGGAATGGTCCAAAATACCTTCAACCAGAATCCAGACTCTCATTGGAACCTGCAGGAAGCGTTTAGAGGCTGTAATTTCTGCAAAAGGAGGATCTACTAAATATTGATTTCATTTCTTTTTTTGTGGTGCCCAAATTGAGGCACCTGCCTAATTTTGTTTAAACAATTATTGTGCACTTTCTGTAAATGCAATAAACTTGATTTCACTTCTCAAATATCACTGTGTGCGTCTCTTATATCATATATTTAACAACCAACGATTTATACAGGGAAATCATGACAATTAACAAGGTTGCCCAAACTTTTGCATCCCACTGTATATCTGGGCACATAGGAAGCAGTTACAGAGGAAAACAATATCTGGGCACACAGGAAGCAGTTACAGAGGAAAACAATATCTAAGGAAAGCAGGAAGTAGACACACTGCAGATTTATTGCAGGATTTGTAACAGTTGTAACAAAAATGTTTCTGTAAAGGTTATTCTGCTGTTGTGTATCTTTTAGAGCAGAGAGGAAGTTCTGAGTTCAGGTCCGCTTTAAAGCGGAACTGGGACTTTTACTTACCAGGGGCTTCTTCCAGCCCCCCCCCCCAGTTTTTGATGCCCCTCGGGTGCTTTCCGTTGTGCCGCTGTCCCCCTCAGAAATATATCTGACCCGGCTTGGTCACGGGCAGCTGTGTAGTGCGGCCCCACCCCCGCACCTCCCATTGCCAGGAGCATTCTGCACATGCACGGTACATTCTGTTGCAAACTGCGCATGCGCAGAACACTTCCAACTGCAGGAGCACAATTGATGGAGGTGCGCAGACAGGATAGTGCATGCGCAGCAGCCTGCGACCAAGCCGGGTTGGACATTTTTCTGAAGCGGACAGTGGCACAGTTGAGGAGAACCAGAAGACACTGAGCAGCCTCAAAGACTCCAGGGGCTGGAAGAAGCCACAGGTAGGTAAATGTCACGTTTCTTGTCCCAGTTCAGGTGCGCTTTAACTGCTCATCCCAACTCCGTCGCCGCAAACCTAATATGTTAAAAGCAACTTGTGCAGCCGCTAAAGACTCAGGCACACTATAAGCGCTTTTCTGAGCTGTTTTTGGCCTCCAGAGCTTTCTGAGAGCTTTTAAAAAACGTTTCCAGTGACTTGCATTAAAATTGTGCGATTTTACCACGATCACGATTTTAATGCAAGTCAACGGGATCGTTTTTTAGAAGCTCTCAGATAGCACCGATCGCCAAAAAACGCTCACAAAAAGTCTCATAGTGTGTCTGAGCCTTAAGAGTGGGAAACATCCCAGTGGACTAGAGCAGGGCCTTTCCACCTTTTCACTAATTGTACCACTTGTATCGCCTGAAAATTTTCAGGTACCACCAGTGTGCCTGCGCAGTAGATCTGACCGGATCAGGCTCGATGGTTTCCGCCGGAGCCCGAGCGGGGCCGCTACTGCGCATGCGCTCACACAGACAAGGAGATCTTTGTAGGGCCCCAGCGCTGGATCCGCTCGACTGAGGAGGAAAGGGGAAGCTTCTCTAGGATCCAGAGGCTTCCTCCTCCAGAGGTAAGTATCGGGAAGGGGAGGTAAGTATCAGGAAGGGAAAGTAAGTGGAGTCGGGCTCACTTTGCGTGCTACTGAAAAGCAAGTGTCAGATGCTGACGGTAGGACAGAGTGGGGGGGAGTGTTCGTATGTCTGCCCATAATTATGTGCCGGGCAGAAGGCAAAGACTGTCCGGGTTGAAGGTCAAGCAAGTCGCAGGAACACCGGGATGTCTAGGAGAAGACAGGTGGCTGACAGCGGGGAATGAGAGGCGCGGTAAGTATCAACTTTTAACCCCCTAAGCACTGCATCTTACATTTTTACCAGGGCCTTTCAGCTCTGGTATCCTTTATGAAAAGGGGGTCATATGGGAGGGGAACAGCAAGAGGCATTGGTGGGAAAAAGGATTAAAATTAGATTGCTAGCCTACAGAATGCAATTATGGTGGTGGTGGCTGTGCAGGAGGTGCGGGGCGGGACAGGCTGTGCAGGAGGTGCGGGGCGGGACAGGCTGTGCAGGAGGTGCGGGGCGGGACAGGCTGTGCAGGAGGTGCGGGGCGGGACAGGCTGTGCAGGAGGTGCGGGGCGGGACAGGCTGTGCAGGAGGCAGTGCAGGAGGTGCGGGGCAGGACAGGCTGTGCAGGAGGTGCGGGGCAGGACAGGCTGTGCAGGAGGTGCGGGGCAGGACAGGCTGTGCAGGAGGTGCGGGGCAGGACAGGCTGTGCAGGAGGTGCGGGGCAGGACAGGCTGTGCAGGAGGTGCGGGGCAGGACAGGCTGTGCAGGAGGTGCGGGGCAGGACAGGCTGTGCAGGAGGTGCGGGGCAGGACAGGCTGTACAGGAGGTGCGGGGCAGGACAGGCTGTGCAGGAGGTGCGGGGCAGGACAGGCTGTGCAGGAGGTGCGGGGCGGGACAGGCTGTGCAGGAGGTGCGGGGCGGGACAGGCTGTGCAGGAGGTGCGGGGCGGGACAGGCTGTGCAGGAGGTGCGGGGCGGGACAGGCTGTGCAGGAGGTGCGGGGTGGGACAGGCTGTGCAGGAGGTGCGGGGCGGGACAGGCTGTGCAGGAGGTGCGGGGCGGGACAGGCTGTGCAGGAGGTGCGGGGCGGGACAGGCTGTGCAGGAGGTGCGGGGCGGGACAGGCTGTGCAGGAGGTGCGGGGCGGGACAGGCTGTGCGGGAGGTGCGGGGCGGGACAGGGGGAGGCTGTGCAGGAGGTGCGGGGCGGGAAACGGGGAGGCTGTGCAGGAGGTGCGGGACAGGGGAAGGCTGTGCAGGTGTGGGGCGGGACAGGGGGAGGCTGTGCAGGAGGTGCGGGGCGGGACAAGGGGAGGCAGTGCAGGAGGTGCGGGGCAGGACAGGGGGAGGCTGTGCAGGAGGTGTGGGGCGGGACAGGGGGAGGCAGTGCAGGAGGTGCGGGGCGGGACAGGGGGAGACTGTGCAGGAGGTGTGGGGCGGGACAGGGGGAGACTGTGCAGGAGGTGTGGGGCGGGACAAGGGGATGCTGTGCAGGAGGTGTGGGGCGGGACAGGGGGAGGCTGTGCAGGAGGTGTGGGGCGGGACAGGGGGAGGCTGTGCAGGAGGTGCGGGGCGGGACAGGGGGAGGCAGTGCAGGAGGTGCGGGGCGGGACAGGGGGAGGCTGTGCAGGAGGTGTGGGGCGGGACAGGGGGAGGCTGTGCAGGAGGTGTGCGGCGGGACAGGGGGAGGCTGTGCAGTAGGTGTGCGGCGGGACAGGGGGAAGCTGTGCAGTAGGTGTAGGGCGGGACAGGGGGAGGCTGTGCAGCAGGTGTGGACAGGGGGAGGCTGTGCAGGATGTGTGGGGCAGGACAGGAGGAGGCTGTGCAGGAGGTGTGGGGCGGGACAGGAGGAGGCTGTGCAGGAGGTGTGGGGGAGGATGGGGGGGGCAGTGCAGGTGGGGGGGGGGGGGGGGTCTGTGGAGGAGGTGTGGGGCAGGATGGGGGGGGGGGTCTGTGCAGGAGGTGTGGGGCGGGACAGGGGGAGGCTGTGCAGGAGGTGTGGGGCAGGACAGGGAGAGGCTGTGCAGGAGGTGTGGGGCAGGACAGGGAGAGGCAGTGGAGGAGGTGTGGGGCAGGACAGGGAGAGGCAGTGCAGGAGGTGTGGGGTAGGACAGGAGGTGACTGTGCAGGAGGTGTGGGGCAGTGCAGGTGGTGTGGGGCAGGATGGGGGGGGGGGGGGGAGTCTGTGCAGGAGGTGTGGGGCAGGACAGGCTGTGCGGGAGGTGTGGGGCAGGACCGGGGGAGGCAGTGCAGGAGATGTGGGGCAGGACCGGGGGAGGCAGTGCAGGAGATGTGGGGCAGGACCGGGGGAGGCAGTGCAGGAAATGTGGGGCAGGACCGGGGGAGGCAGTGCAGGAGATGTGGGGCAGGACCGGGGGAGGCAGTGCAGGAGATGTGGGGCAGGACCGGGGGAGGCAGTGCAGGAGATGTGGGGCAGGACCGGGGGAGGCAGTGCAGGAGATGTGGGGCAGGACCGGGGGAGGCAGTGCAGGAGATGTGGGGCAGGACCGGGGGAGGCAGTGCAGGAGATGTGGGGCAGGACCGGGGGAGGCAGTGCAGGAGATGTGGGGCAGGACCGGGGGAGGCAGTGCAGGAGATGTGGGGCAGGACCGGGGGAGGCAGTGCAGGAGATGTGGGGCAGGACCGGGGGAGGCAGTGCAGGAGGTGTGGGGCAGGACAGGGGGAGGCTGTGCAGGAGGTGTGGGGCAGGACAGGGGGAGGCTGTGCAGGAGGTGTGGGGCAGGACAGGGGGAGGCTGTGCAGGAGGTGTGGGGCAGGACAGGGGGAGGCTGTGCAGGAGGTGTGGGGCAGGACAGGGGGAGGCTGTGCAGGAGGTGTGGGGCAGGACAGGGGGAGGCTGTGCAGGAGGTGTGGGGCAGGACAGGGGGAGGCTGTGCAGGAGGTGTGGGGCAGGACAGGGGGAGGCTGTGCAGGAGGTGTGGGGCAGGACAGGGGGAGGCTGTGCAGGAGGTGTGGGGCAGGACAGGGGGAGGCTGTGCAGGAGGTGTGGGGCAGGACAGGGGGAGGCTGTGCAGGAGGTGTGGGGCAGGACAGGGGGAGGCTGTGCAGGAGGAGGCAGTGCAGGAGGTGTGGGGCGGGACAGGGGGACGCTGTGCAGGAGGTGTGGGGCAGGACAGAGGGAGGCTGTGCAGGAGGTGTGGGGCAGGACAGGGGGAGGCAGTGCAGGAGGTGTGGGGCAGGACAGGAGGAGGCAGTGCAGGAGGTGTGGGGCAGGACAGAGGGAGGCTGTGCAGGAGGTGTGGGGCAGAACAGGAAAGGGGAACTATGTATTTCGGAAACCGGATGTTAAGTGTGCGACACTCACCCGGTTCCGGCTCCTCTGGCAGTCTTGCGGTCTCCCCAGTCTCTTCTCTGGCCGCTTTTCGAGAGAACCTCCGACAACTACCCGACCTCCGCCCTCCCCCGTCCCGCTTCATCCTCCGCTTCACCCCCCGAACCAGAACACCAGAGCCGCCATTCCGCCAACCGCGATCGCCACACCCCCATCTAGCGGCTGCTTCTCAGTCCTACAATCGGCTGGTCTAATACATTGTGTATTACACCGCCATCTCGTGGTGTCACATAATACCTCAGGCGACTGCGCTATATTTAGTGTATGATTTACGCCACCTGGTGGTTGCTTTTTGCTGCAGAGGTTGACTTTGAGACAGAGCTGGACATCGTTAGTACGACAGGCATTTATTCTAAAAAGTGGTCAACTCTCGCCATCTGGTGGCCGGACATCTCTACTGCAAGCGGCTGTGTTGTAAGACATTCCCCATCTACTGGCCGAAAAGTACTGTTGGTAGCTGGTAGACACACCCCATCTACTGGTGTTGTGTAAGTACTACAGGCGCCTGTAATAGGCAGTGGTAGACATGCCCCATCTCCTGGTCACTCATCCATACTGCAAGTGGGTGTGCTATGCCATGATCTGGTGGTCATACTGTATTTCATAGTAGGCGACTGTACTATAGAGTGGTAGACGCACCCCACCTACTGGTGACACATCGGTATTGCAGGCGGCTTTGTCAGTGGTAGATACACCCCGTCTAGCGGCCACACTTCAGTACTGCAGGAGGCTCTGAGATACATTTAATTAGGCATATTTCCATCTTGTAAACTAGAATAGATGCACATAGATTATGCAGACGACCCCATGTAGAGGCAACACCCCGCCAATAGCATATTACAGCCGCCTGTTGCAGAAATGTAAAGTGTACAGGGATATAGGTGCGCCCTACAGGCAAATGTAGTACTTAAATGTGTCCGCTAGATGGGGATATGTCAGCCAATGTATCCCACAATTACCTGCAGATCTGAAAAGCGGCCACTAGATGGAGGTGTGTCTACTACAGTACAAAGCCGTGTAGAATGCATCTGTTCCTTAGTATGGTAATGAGGGATAACAGCTCCACCGTGTGGCCACATTTCAGTACTGCAGGCAGCGCTGTCATACAATGATGACTCTCCATCTACTGGAGGCAGATGGTACTGCAGGCAGCTCTGTCATACAATGATGACATTCCATCTACTGGAGGCAAATGGTACTGCAGGCAGCGCTGTCATGCAATGATGACACTCCGTCTAGTGGAGGCAGATGGTACTGCAGGCAGCTCTGTCATACAATGATGACACTCCGTCTAGTGGAGGCAGATGGTACTGCAGGCAGCTCTGTCATACAATGATGACACTCTATCTACTGGAGGGAGATGGTACTGCAGGCAGCTCTGTCATACAATGATGACACTCCGTCTAGTGGAGGCAGATGGTACTGCAGGCAGCTCTGTCATACAATGATGACACTCTATCTACTGGAGGCAGATGGTACTGCAGGCAGCTCTGTCATACAATGATGACACTCCGTCTACTGGAGGCAGATGGTACTGCAGGCAGCTCTGTCATACAATGATGACACTCCATCTACTGGAGGCAGATGGTACTGCAGGCAGCGCTGTCATGCAATGATGACACTCCGTCTAGTGGAGGCAGATGGTACTGCAGGCAGCTCTGTCATACAATGATGACACTCCGTCTAGTGGAGGCAGATAGTACTGCAGGCAGCTCTGTACAATAGTTGACACCCCCAATCAAGTGGCCTCAAGTCAATACTGCAAGGTGCTGTGTTAAACAATGGTAACAACACCGCCATCTAGTGGAGGCATAACTTATAGCGTTGTTATTTGTAATACAATTATAGACACACACCCCATCTACTGGTCGATCTCGGGAGCTGCAGTGTGCTGACGTCATGCTCCCCATCCACAGGACGGACGTCCGTACAGCGGCTGGATGCAGTTCTCGCTTCCTGCCAGCAGGTGTCGCTGCTCCCCTAAAGGGTCCGCACCGGAAGTGGCTAGACGCCGAGTCTCCGTTTTCTCCCTCCGGCGGGGAAGCTGCACCCGCTCCGGGGTTCCGGGACTCCGGGGCTGTCATGGCTTCTTCAGGTGATGGTGTTTTGAAGCCGCTGCAGAGAGCCATGAAAATGGCGAGCCGGGGCCTCCAGCTGGACACCGGAAACCGGCCGCAGGTGAGGAGGAGGACCTGTCATTAACGGGGAAGAGAGTCTGAGCTGTCATTATGGTGAGGGAAGGGGACCTGTCATCATGGTGAGGGAAGGGGACCTGTCATCATGGTGAGGGAAGGGGACCTGTCATCATGGTGTGGGAAGGGGACCTGTCATCATGGTGAGAGAAGGGGGCTTTCATCATGGTGAGGGAAGGGGACCTGTCATCATGGTGAGGGAAGGGGACCTGTCATCATGGTGAGGGAAGGGGACCTGTCATCATGGTGTGGGAAGGGGTCCTGTCATCATGGTGTGGGAAGGGGTCCTGTCATCATGGTGTGGGAAGGGGTCCTGTCATCATGGTGTGGGAAGGGGTCCTGTCATCATGGTGTGGGAAGGGGTCCTGTCATCATGGTGTGGGAAGGGGACCTGTCATCATGGTGTGGGAAGGGGACCTGTCATCATGGTGTGGGAAGGGGACCTGTCATCATGGTGTGGAAAGGGGACCTGTCATTATGGTGTGGGAAGGGGACCTGTCATTATGGTGTGGGAAGGGGTCCTGTCATCATGGTGAGGGAAGGGGACCTGTCATCATGGTGAGGGAAGGGGACCTGTCATCATGGTGAGGGAAGGGGACCTGTCATCATGGTGAGGGAAGGGGACCTGTCATCATGGTGAGGGAAGGGGACCTGTCATCATGGTGTGGGAAGGGGTCCTGTCATCATGGTGTGGGAAGGGGTCCTGTCATCATGGTGTGGGAAGGGGTCCTGTCATCATGGTGTGGGAAGGGGTCCTGTCATCATGGTGTGGGAAGGGGTCCTGTCATCATGGTGTGGGAAGGGGACCTGTCATCATGGTGTGGGAAGGGGACCTGTCATCATGGTGTGGGAAGGGGACCTGTCATCATGGTGTGGAAAGGGGACCTGTCATTATGGTGTGGGAAGGGGACCTGTCATTATGGTGTGGGAAGGGGTCCTGTCATCATGGTGAGGGAAGGGGACCTGTCATCATGGTGAGGGAAGGGGACCTGTCATCATGGTGAGGGAAGGGGACCTGTCATCATGGTGAGGGAAGGGGACCTGTCATCATGGTGTGGGAAGGGGACCTGTCATTATGGTGTGGGAAGGGGACCTGTCATTATGGTGTGGGAAGGGGACCTGTCATTATGGTGTGGGAAGGGGACCTGTCATTATGGTGTGGGAAGGGGACCTGTCATCATGGTGAGGGAAGGGGTCCTGTCATCATGGTGTGGGAAGGGGACCTGTCATCATGGTGTGGGAAGGGGACCTGTCATCATGGTGAGGGAAGGGGTCCTGTCATCATGGTGAGGGAAGGGGTCCTGTCATCATGGTGAGGGAAGGGGTCCTGTCATCATGGTGAGGGAAGGGGACCTGTCATCATGGTGAGGGAAGGGGACCTGTCATCATGGTGTGGGAAGGGGACCTGTCATCATGGTGTGGGAAGGGGACCTGTCATCATGGTGTGGGAAGGGGACCTGTCATCATGGTGTGGGAAGGGGACCTGTCATTATGGTGTGGGAAGGGGATCTGTCATTATGGTGAGGGAAGGGGGCCTGTCATCATGGTGTGGGAAGAGGACCTGTCATTATGATGTGGGAAGGGAACTTGTCATTATGGTGAGGGAAGGGGACCTGTCATTATGATAGAGTGGGGAGGAGACCTGGTATCATGGTGAGGGAAGGGGACCTGTCATTATGGTAGAGTGGGGAGGAGACCTGGCATCATGGTGAGGGAAGGGGACCTGTCATTATGGCACAGTAGGGAGGAGACCTGTCATTATGGCACAGTAGGGAGGAGACCTGTCATTATGGCACAGTAGGGAGGAGACCTGTCATTATGGCGAGGGGAGGAGACCTGGCATTATGGCACAGTAGGGAGGAGACCTGGCATCATGGTTAGGGAAGAGGACCTGTCATCATGGTGAGGGAAGGGGACCTGTCGTTATGGCACAGTAGGGAGGAAACCTGGCATCAGGGTGAGGGAAGGGGACCTGTCATCATAGTGTGGGAAGGGGACCTGTCATTATGGTGAGGGAAGGGGACCTGTCATTATGGTAGAGTGGGGAGGAGACCTGTTATGGTGGTAGAGTAGGGAGGAGACCTTCAACACCTTCAAAAAAGCACTCAAAACTCACTTCTTCAAGGAGGCCTGCATCAACTCAACACTACCCTAATCCTTTCTGCCCATAACTTCTTGATGCACCCCCTCCTTTTGTGTCACCAACCCCTCCCTCTAGATTGTAAGCCTTTGGCAGGGCCCTCTCCTCTTGTGTATCATACTTGACTGTGTGCACTTTACCCAGAATTTGGAACTGGTAATTTTTTACCACTACCACTCCAGTTTATGATCTGGCATTGTACTCCTATCTGCATTGTGTTGTGTATCTTATTGCTATTACCTGTATTGTTGTATCTATGGTCTGTTACCTGTATTGTTCTGTCACCCCTGTTATTGTCTGTAATCCTATTTATTGTACAGTGCTGCGTAATATGTTGGCGCTATATAAATCAAATAATAAAAATCATGGTGAGGGAAGAGGACCTGTCATTATGGTAGAGTGGGGAGGAGATCTGTTATGGCGGTAGAGTAGGGAGGAGACCTTGCATCATGGTGAGGGAAGGGGACCTGTCATTATGGTGAGGGAAGGGGACCTGTCACTATGGTAGAGTGGGGAGGAGACCTGGCATCATGGTGAGGGAAGGGGTCCTGTCATTATGGCACAGTAACAATAACAATAACAATAATATTTATATAGCGCTTTTCTCCCTGGGGACTCAGTAGAGAGGAGACCTGGCATCAGGGTGAGGGAAGGGGACCTGTCATCATAGTGTGGGAAGGGGACCTGTCATTATGGTGAGGGAAGGGGACCTGTCATTATGGTAGAGTGGTGAGGAGACCTGTTATGGTGGTAGAGTAGGGAGGAGACTTGTCATCATGGTGAGGGAAGGGGACCTGTCAATATGGTAAAGTAGGGAGGAGACCTATCATAATTTAAGGTAAGGGGACCTGTCATTATGGTATAGTATATGGTATAGTCCCCAGGGAGAAAAGCGCTGTATAAATATTATTGTTATAGTAGGATCTGTGGTAGGGAGGGAGGAGACATGTCAACATGGTTAGGGAAAGGAACCTGTCATCATGGTGTGGGAAGGGGACCTGCCATTATGGTGTGGGAAGGGAACCTGCCATTATGGTGTGGGAAGGGGACCTGTCATCATGGTGAGGGAAGGGGACCTGTCATCATAATGAGGGAAGGGGACCTGTCATTATGGCAGAGTAAGGGAGGAGACCTGGCATCATGGTGTGGGAACGGGACCTGTTGTCATGGTGAGGGAAGGGGACCTGTCATTATGGTATAGTAGGACCTGTTACTATGGTATGGAGGGAGGAGACATGGTAAGGGAAGGGGACCTGTCATTATGCTATAGCAGGACCTGTTACTATGGTAGGGAAGGAGGAGACTTGTCATTATGGTGAGGGAAGAGGGACCTGTCATGGTGTAGAATAGGACTCGCTACTATGGTGGGGAGGGGAGAAGACATGTCATCATATGGTAAGGGATGGGGGACCTGTCCTCATGGATGAAGAGTGAGGAAGGACTTTTCATGATGGAGGAGGAGAGAGAGTCACCTGAAAATCATGGTAGCCATAGACGGACCTGACAATATGGTTGGGGGTGGAAGGATTTGTCAGTATGGTGGAAGGTGCTGCAAAGGAGACCTGTCATTATGGTAGAGGTGGCAAGAGTAGACAGTTCATTACGGAGTGAGTGGGGCACCTGTTATTATGGTGGGAGTTGGGGGACATATCGTAAATTGTGTGTGGGGGGGAAGGGGGAGAGGACCTGTCATCATGGTAGGGGAGGGAAGAAAAGACAGTCTATTATGGGGGAGAAGAGTTCTTGTCATCATGGGGGCTGTTAGAGGACACAATATAATGGTGCGTAGGCGGGGGGGTGACAACTCCCCCAATCCTGTTCTCTCTTTGTGTGCAGCTGCAATTCCGGCCCCAGCCAGTGGGAATGCCTTCCTCACTGTGCACAAAATAGCAATTTTGGATTGGTTAAAGTGTCCCTACACAATACAATCTTGATTGTATGAATAACTGATGCAATTTGCATTCTCCTTGCAAGATATTTGGTAACATTGCCACCACTTCTAAATATGTCTGTATTTCCTGTGAGAGAAAAGCTATTTCAGACAACCTAATTAACAATCGCAACCATAAAACAATCTGGTTATGTCTCTTCAGAAGGCAGGGTTCTTTTCTGGGTCATGCAGAACAAGGGAAAGACCCAAATGCTTAAAGGATACCCGAGGTGACATGTGACATGATGAGATAGACATGTGTATGTACAGTGCCTAGCACACAAATAACTAGGCTGTGTTCCTTTTTTTCTTTTTCTGCCTGAAAGAGTTAACCATCAAGTATGCAAGTGACAGTTTCTCTCCGTCTAGTGGAGGCAGATGGTACTGCAGGCAGCTCTGTCATACAATGATGACACTCCGTCTAGTGGAGGCAGATAGTACTGCAGGCAGCTCTGTACAATAGTTGACACCCCCAATCAAGTGGCCTCAAGTCAATACTGCAAGGTGCTGTGTTAAACAATGGTAACAACACCGCCATCTAGTGGAGGCATAACTTATAGCGTTGTTATTTGTAATACAATTATAGACACACACCCCATCTACTGGTCGATCTCGGGAGCTGCAGTGTGCTGACGTCATGCTCCCCATCCACAGGACGGACGTCCGTACAGCGGCTGGATGCAGTTCTCGCTTCCTGCCAGCAGGTGTCGCTGCTCCCCTAAAGGGTCCGCACCGGAAGTGGCTAGACGCCGAGTCTCCGTTTTCTCCCTCCGGCGGGGAAGCTTCACCCGCTCCGGGGTTCCGGGACTCCGGGGCTGTCATGGCTTCTTCAGGTGATGGTGTTTTGAAGCCGCTGCAGAGAGCCATGAAAATGGCGAGCCGGGGCCTCCAGCTGGACACCGGAAACCGGCCGCAGGTGAGGAGGAGGACCTGTCATTAACGGGGAAGAGAGTCTGAGCTGTCATTATGGTGAGGGAAGGGGACCTGTCATCATGGTGAGAGAAGGGGGCTTTCATCATGGTGAGGGAAGGGGACCTGTCATCATGGTGAGGGAAGGGGACCTGTCATCATGGTGTGGGAAGGGGACCTGTCATCATGGTGAGAGAAGGGGGCTTTCATCATGGTGAGGGAAGGGGACCTGTCATCATGGTGAGGGAAGGGGACCTGTCATCATGGTGAGGGAAGGGGACCTGTCATCATGGTGTGGGAAGGGGTCCTGTCATCATGGTGTGGGAAGGGGTCCTGTCATCATGGTGTGGGAAGGGGTCCTGTCATCATGGTGTGGGAAGGGGACCTGTCATCATGGTGTGGGAAGGGGACCTGTCATCATGGTGTGGGAAGGGGACCTGTCATCATGGTGTGGAAAGGGGACCTGTCATTATGGTGTGGGAAGGGGACCTGTCATTATGGTGTGGGAAGGGGTCCTGTCATCATGGTGAGGGAAGGGGACCTGTCATCATGGTGAGGGAAGGGGACCTGTCATCATGGTGAGGGAAGGGGACCTGTCATCATGGTGAGGGAAGGGGACCTGTCATCATGGTGAGGGGAAGGGGACCTGTCATCATGGTGTGGGAAGGGGTCCTGTCATCATGGTGTGGGAAGGGGTCCTGTCATCATGGTGTGGGAAGGGGTCCTGTCATCATGGTGTGGGAAGGGGTCCTGTCATCATGGTGTGGGAAGGGGACCTGTCATCATGGTGTGGGAAGGGGACCTGTCATCATGGTGTGGGAAGGGGACCTGTCATCATGGTGTGGAAAGGGGACCTGTCATTATGGTGTGGGAAGGGGACCTGTCATTATGGTGTGGGAAGGGGTCCTGTCATCATGGTGAGGGAAGGGGACCTGTCATCATGGTGAGGGAAGGGGACCTGTCATCATGGTGAGGGAAGGGGACCTGTCATCATGGTGAGGGAAGGGGACCTGTCATCATGGTGTGGGAAGGGGACCTGTCATTATGGTGTGGGAAGGGGACCTGTCATTATGGTGTGGGAAGGGGACCTGTCATATGGTGTGGGAAGGGGACCTGTCATCATGGTGAGGGAAGGGGTCCTGTCATCATGGTGTGGGAAGGGGACCTGTCATCATGGTGTGGGAAGGGGACCTGTCATCATGGTGAGGGAAGGGGTCCTGTCATCATGGTGAGGGAAGGGGTCCTGTCATCATGGTGAGGGAAGGGGTCCTGTCATCATGGTGAGGGAAGGGGACCTGTCATCATGGTGAGGGAAGGAGACCTGTCATCATGGTGTGGGAAGGGGACCTGTCATCATGGTGTGGGAAGGGGACCTGTCATCATGGTGTGGGAAGGGGACCTGTCATCATGGTGTGGGAAGGGGACCTGTCATCATGGTGTGGGAAGGGGACCTGTCATCATGGTGTGGGAAGGGGACCTGTCATCATGGTGTGGGAAGGGGACCTGTCATCATGGTGTGGGAAGGGGACCTGTCATCATGGTGTGGGAAGGGGACCTGTCATCATGGTGTGGGAAGGGGACCTGTCATTATGGTGTGGGAAGGGGATCTGTCATTATGGTGAGGGAAGGGGGCCTGTCATCATGGTGTGGGAAGAGGACCTGTCATTATGATGTGGGAAGGGAACTTGTCATTATGGTGAGGGAAGGGGACCTGTCATTATGATAGAGTGGGGAGGAGACCTGGTATCATGGTGAGGGAAGGGGACCTGTCATTATGGTAGAGTGGGGAGGAGACCTGGCATCATGGTGAGGGAAGGGGACCTGTCATTATGGCACAGTAGGGAGGAGACCTGTCATTATGGCACAGTAGGGAGGAGACCTGTCATTATGGCACAGTAGGGAGGAGACCTGTCATTATGGCGAGGGGAGGAGACCTGGCATTATGGCACAGTAGGGAGGAGACCTGGCATCATGGTTAGGGAAGAGGACCTGTCATCATGGTGAGGGAAGGGGACCTGTCGTTATGGCACAGTAGGGAGGAAACCTGGCATCAGGGTGAGGGAAGGGGACCTGTCATCATAGTGTGGGAAGGGGACCTGTCATTATGGTGAGGGAAGGGGACCTGTCATTATGGTAGAGTGGGGAGGAGACCTGTTATGGTGGTAGAGTAGGGAGGAGACCTTCAACACCTTCAAAAAAGCACTCAAAACTCACTTCTTCAAGGAGGCCTGCATCAACTCAACACTACCCTAATCCTTTCTGCCCATAACTTCTTGATGCACCCCCTCCTTTTGTGTCACCAACCCCTCCCTCTAGATTGTAAGCCTTTGGCAGGGCCCTCTCCTCTTGTGTATCATACTTGACTGTGTGCACTTTACCCAGAATTTGGAACTGGTAATTGTTTACCACTACCACTCCAGTTTATGATCTGGCATTGTACTCCTATCTGCATTGTGTTGTGTATCTTATTGCTATTACCTGTATTGTTGTATCTATGGTCTGTTACCTGTATTGTTCTGTCACCCCTGTTATTGTCTGTAATCCTATTTATTGTACAGTGCTGCGTAATATGTTGGCGCTATATAAATCAAATAATAAAAATCATGGTGAGGGAAGAGGACCTGTCATTATGGTAGAGTGGGGAGGAGATCTGTTATGGCGGTAGAGTAGGGAGGAGACCTTGCATCATGGTGAGGGAAGGGGACCTGTCATTATGGTGAGGGAAGGGGACCTGTCACTATGGTAGAGTGGGGAGGAGACCTGGCATCATGGTGAGGGAAGGGGTCCTGTCATTATGGCACAGTAACAATAACAATAACAATAATATTTATATAGCGCTTTTCTCCCTGGGGACTCAGTAGAGAGGAGACCTGGCATCAGGGTGAGGGAAGGGGACCTGTCATCATAGTGTGGGAAGGGGACCTGTCATTATGGTGAGGGAAGGGGACCTGTCATTATGGCAGAGTGGTGAGGAGACCTGTTATGGTGGTAGAGTAGGGAGGAGACTTGTCATCATGGTGAGGGAAGGGGACCTGTCAATATGGTAAAGTAGGGAGGAGACCTATCATAATTTAAGGTAAGGGGACCTGTCATTATGGTATAGTATATGGTATAGTCCCCAGGGAGAAAAGCGCTGTATAAATATTATTGTTATAGTAGGATCTGTGGTAGGGAGGGAGGAGACATGTCAACATGGTTAGGGAAAGGAACCTGTCATCATGGTGTGGGAAGGGGACCTGCCATTATGGTGTGGGAAGGGAACCTGCCATTATGGTGTGGGAAGGGGACCTGTCATCATGGTGAGGGAAGGGGACCTGTCATCATAATGAGGGAAGGGGACCTGTCATTATGGCAGAGTAAGGGAGGAGACCTGGCATCATGGTGTGGGAACGGGACCTGTTGTCATGGTGAGGGAAGGGGACCTGTCATTATGGTATAGTAGGACCTGTTACTATGGTATGGAGGGAGGAGACATGGTAAGGGAAGGGGACCTGTCATTATGCTATAGCAGGACCTGTTACTATGGTAGGGAAGGAGGAGACTTGTCATTATGGTGAGGGAAGAGGGACCTGTCATGGTGTAGAATAGGACTCGCTACTATGGTGGGGAGGGGAGAAGACATGTCATCATATGGTAAGGGATGGGGGACCTGTCCTCATGGATGAAGAGTGAGGAAGGACTTTTCATGATGGAGGAGGAGAGAGAGTCACCTGAAAATCATGGTAGCCATAGACGGACCTGACAATATGGTTGGGGGTGGAAGGATTTGTCAGTATGGTGGAAGGTGCTGCAAAGGAGACCTGTCATTATGGTAGAGGTGGCAAGAGTAGACAGTTCATTACGGAGTGAGTGGGGCACCTGTTATTATGGTGGGAGTTGGGGGACATATCGTAAATTGTGTGTGGGGGGGAAGGGGGAGAGGACCTGTCATCATGGTAGGGGAGGGAAGAAAAGACAGTCTATTATGGGGGAGAAGAGTTCTTGTCATCATGGGGGCTGTTAGAGGACACAATATAATGGTGCGTAGGCGGGGGGGTGACAACTCCCCCAATCCTGTTCTCTCTTTGTGTGCAGCTGCAATTCCGGCCCCAGCCAGTGGGAATGCCTTCCTCACTGTGCACAAAATAGCAATTTTGGATTGGTTAAAGTGTCCCTACACAATACAATCTTGATTGTATGAATAACTGATGCAATTTGCATTCTCCTTGCAAGATATTTGGTAACATTGCCACCACTTCTAAATATGTCTGTATTTCCTGTGAGAGAAAAGCTATTTCAGACAACCTAATTAACAATCGCAACCATAAAACAATCTGGTTATGTCTCTTCAGAAGGCAGGGTTCTTTTCTGGGTCATGCAGAACAAGGGAAAGACCCAAATGCTTAAAGGATACCCGAGGTGACATGTGACATGATGAGATAGACATGTGTATGTACAGTGCCTAGCACACAAATAACTAGGCTGTGTTCCTTTTTTTCTTTTTCTGCCTGAAAGAGTTAACCATCAAGTATGCAAGTGACAGTTTCTGTCCGGGTCAGGACTGGGTCAGACTGTAGCATAACCCTCACTGATAAGGAATTACAGTCATAAAACACTTTCCTGTCATAAAACACTTTCCTGTCAGTAAATGGCTTCTGAGAGCAGGAAAAAGATACAGAGGCCATTTATAGATGTGAGCTCTGGCATACTTCAATGAATGTGTCATTGAGCAGAGACAATAAAACAGTTAAAAACTAGATCTAAATATAAAACTGTGAGATATCCAAAAAGTCATTATTAGGAGGAGGAGGATGGCTACAATTGTTTATCTCATCAGTTTAGTTTTACCTCGGATGTCCTTTAAGAGAAATGTGATATGAAATAAAGAAAATAAAAAAAAATAAAAAAAAAAATTCAACATTGATTTTTTATTAAAAAACAAAAAGCAAATATAATGTACAAATACAAACTCCACACAAACTCCACACATGAACAAAACCAGAACAATCTTGCATATGGTGAAAGTTTGCAATGATTCTTACAGTACTTTTTGTTACAGAATAATATTTCTTACTGGCTTCCATTTTTACTTTTTCTCTGTGATGCCAAAAGTGACGTCACTTCTGCCCTTTTCTTACTTTTTTTTTTTTTTATTAACCCAGCTCAGTGTTAAAGTGAACGAGCACCATTTTTAGCACCCAGGGCATCTCAATAGCACATTTCATATGCATGCCGACAATGTGGCTCATTAATTAAAAAAACCTTCAATTTTACCTCTTCTTTTTACATGTAAAAGTTTAGCAGAGGGTTTTATGAATCTACTTCCGAGGCCTGCCCTACCACAGGAGTTGCTTCAAAGAGCTTACAGAAGTCCCAGATGCTTTCTTCACACCTTCCTCTGGATAAATAATGAGCAGCTAGAAGGGGAGGGGGAAACATGGCGGCTCCTATAGCTTTTAGTAACCAGGGGGGAAAATGTGGTCCTTGGTTCCCTTTAATTTACTGCTTATTTTACAGATTACTGTCCCTCCCACAGCAAACATCACCCAGATAACAGGCTTGCGTCACTGTGTAAACACTTCAAGGGGAACTGAAGTAAAGCTGGCCATACACTGGTCGATTTGCCATCAGATTCGACCAACAGATATATCCCTCTCTGATCGAATCTGATCAGAGAGGGATGGTATGGCCGCCTTTACTGCAAACAGATTGTGAATCGATTTCAGCCTGAAACCGTTCACAATCTGTGGTGGTGCCGCCGCTGCCCGCCCACATACATTACCTGCTCCGCCGGCGTGTGTCCCCGCTGTCTCTTCACCGCTGGGTTCTGGCTGGCTTCACTTCTTTCTGTCCGGGGAAGTTTAAACAGTAGAGGGCGTTCTACTGTTTAAACTTCCTGCCGGGACAGGAAGAAGTAAAGCCTGCTGGACTTGGAGCCCAGCGCGGAGACGGAGCAGAGGTGACAGCGGGAACTCGCGCCGGCGGAGCAGGTAATGTATTACCACTGTATTGCGTCGGTCGTCGGGCATTCGAACGCCGCTAGTGACGCACTCCCGACCCACCGGCGATCAGGAAAAATCTTCAGCACGGATGGATCGACGGGAGTCAACGGGAACGATCAGAGAGGGATCGTATGGCCACCTTTACTGCAAACAGATTGTGAACCGATTTCAGCCTGAAACCGTTCACAATCGGTGGTGGTGGTGCTGCCGCCACTCCCCTGGGCCCCCGCATACATTACCTGCTACTCTGGCGCGAATCCCCGCTCACTGCTGTCTTCTCCACTCTGGTCTGGTCTCCGGCATGCTTCACTTCTTCCTGCCCGGCAGGAAGTTTAAACAGTAGAGCGCCCTCTACTGTTTAATCTTCCTGCCGGGCAGGAAGAAGTGAAGAATGCCGAAGACCAGACCAGAGCGGAGAAGACAGCAGTGAGCGGGGATTCGTACCGGCCGGAGCAAGTAATGGATACCCGCTGTATTGCGTCGGTCGTCGGGCATTCTAACGCCGCTAATGACGCACTCCCGACCCGCCGGCGACCGAGAAAAATCTTCCGCATGGATGGGTCGACGGGAACGATTGACTTCGGACGGAAATCGATCGTTCTGTCAGCGGTGTACGCGGCGATTTCACAGCCGCTTCGATCACTGTGATCGAAATGGCTGTATATCGGCAGGAAAATCGTTAGGTGTATAGGCCCCTTAAGAGGTATACGGAGACTGCCATATTTATTTCCTTTTAATCAATACCAGTTGCCTGGCAGCCCTGCTGGTCTGTTTCTCTGTAATAGTATCTGAATAACACCAGAAACAAGCATGCAGCTAGTCTTGTCAGATCTGACTTTAAAGTCTGAAACACCTGATCTGCTGCATGCTTGTTCAGGGGCTATGGCTAATAGTATTAGAGGCAGAGGATCAGCAGGGCTGCCAAGCAACGGGTATTGCTTAAAACAGACTTCCCACAATTCTGTTGGCACTGCACACAGACGCAAAGAAGAAGGATCAGTTTTCATGGCGGGGAAAGTTAGGGGACCCGACACAATAGAGAGGGAGGGGTTTTTTATTTTTGGTGGGGGCCATGTCAGAATAGTAAAATAATGAGGAAGGACTTCTCTTTTTGTTTGGGAGGAGGCCAACCATTGGGGGAAAGGGGGGGGGGGGGTTGTAATTATAGTGGGATAAAGAAAGCTTGGTAGTGTAGAGAAGTAGGGGAACTTTTAAGTTTGGGGTGGAGTAAATGTAATTTTGGTGATGTGTGTGCGTGTGTGTGCGTGTGTGTGCGCGTGCGTGCGTGCGTGCGTGCGTGCGTGCGTGCGTGCGTGCGTGCGTGCGTGTGTGTGTGTGTGTGTGTGTGTGTGTGTGTGTGTGTGTGTGTGTGTGGTGTGGTGTGGTGTGGTGTGGTGTGGTGTGGTGTGGGTGTGTTGTGTGGTGTGTGTGTACATAATTTTATGGATGGTATTGTTCATTATGGAGGGAGAGAGGTGCCTGTTATGGTGGGAGAGGGAGCACATAGGTGTGTGTTCATTCTTCATGCTGGCTGCATCTTTTTATATATAACAAAATGTCCCTCGTTACTGAATCAGATAAAAATTAACTTTTATTGGTCAATATAAAATGTGGACTGACTGACACTACACATACTCATAAGTACTGTCGGGCCTACTGCGTCAATAATAGAGAGGTCACTAAGTAACCCTGGCCCTCTGACAATACAGCTAAATTATTATTAAAATCACACAACCCCCACCAAATAACCCGACATGTTTCACTCCAAAACTGAGCTTTTTCAAGGGTGAAGTGACATAAAAGTGCAATTAGTGATTAAAGTGCGAATTTACATAATTATACAGATACAGAGTATGGCCTATAGGCTCATAACATCATAGCAGCCAAACACAAATGACATTCAGCTTCCCTTATATACCCTATACAAGGGTGTGGTGGGCAAAACCCCTCCCCTCTAGGTGGTCCCTGAAGTTGCCCTTTGCAGGGCCAGCACTCCATTGGTTCAGAGTGCTGTTAATCATGTCATCCACCAATAACAATGTAGATCTATATATGCCCTGTATACAGATTGCTCCCCCTAAAATACTATTATATTGCTCACAAATACATAGGGGAATACCTCCAGTCCTGGTGAACATGTATATGGCAGCTGTACAACTCGCTCCCATTCCTGTGTCCCCAGAACGCTTCCCAACGCTACTTTCGTAAAGCGAGCCTTCCGATTGGCTCACAGTGTTTCTCCCCTCTACGGCGCATCAGCCAATTAGCAATCAGTATCTCAGGTGACGTATGCGGAAGTATCTCCGCAACGTACGCGTGAGGCGCATACGTCACATCCCAGGTACGGAAGTCCTCGCAATGCGTCCACCGTTAGATGCCTTGGGATTAGACATTGCCATGGTAACACCATAAACATAATAAACATAATGCGTCCATAGACCAGCAGAGCTCCGATCATCCCCTGACGTGCCAGCCAGTGTCATACATGGCATCATGGGGATCACTGTGGCAACACTGCATTTAAAGGAGCAGTATATGCAATATAGATAACAGAAAAATGTAAAAGTTAATAGGCACATCTAAAACACTAACCCCTCAATCCTATCACCATATCATGGTAGACAGGGGGAGGGGAATAAACGGAGGGGGGGGGGGGGGGGGGAAAGAAAATAAAGGTGTATGGCATAATATAGAAACAAGTGAATGTACATGTAAGATGAGGGGTAAACCATATGGGCAAGAAGTAAACAAAGATGGATTTGGCAAACAGAGTGTACCACCCACATGAGGAAACACATAGAATATAAAAGACCCCATGAGGGGGTCTCACTTTCCACAGGACACACAGACCTTATGGCAGCTCATGCCGGAATATGTGGTAGTATACTAGATAGCTAAAGAGGGGTAGGCAAACCTTTATAGAAAGGGTGAAAAGGTGAACCCCTCATTCAGACCCTCCGGACTGAGGGTACCCAACCTGTATATCCATTTGGATTCCAGTTGCCTCAATTTAAGATCTAGGTTGCCTCCTCTTGGTCCCAACCTCCATTCCTGGATCACCCAGTATTCGAAGGTCCTAATATCGCCCCCATGTTTATCATTAAAGTGGCGGGCCACAGAGGTATTTCTCTTGTGTTTTATATCGCCCAGATGTTCAAGGATCCTTGTTTTAACCGCCCTTGTAGTTTCTCCAATATATAACAACGGGCATGGACACTGGATGGCATATATGACCCCTTCAGTGTCACAGTTGTAAAAATCCAGTAAATCGTATTTTCGGCCATTTTTTGGTGCAACAAAATCTCTACGTTTGGATACATGGGTACAGGCCTTGCATTTGCCACATTTATGCATGCCATTTAATCTGTGATCTAACCAGGTTTTCCTCTTGTAGTTGGATTTCTCTACATAATTTGGAGATCCATCAGACAGAAAGGAGTGTACCCAATGTGTCACCAAGGTTCTTTCCCCTTCTATATGTAATAAGTGGATTGGGGGGAATGAGGTTCCTAAGATCACGGTCCAGTTGAAGGATAGGCCAATGTGTACTAATGATTTTCTTTATATTTGGTGATTGCTTAGAATAAGTACTAATAATCCTCATCACCCCCCGAGTCTGATGGTGCTTTCTCTTTGGGATGTAACAACCTCTGTTCTCTCAGTGGATCTCGCTTTTGACTCCGCTTGCTCCAAAACTCTCTGGGGGTATCCCCTATCTCTAAATCTTCTATGCAAACTCTTGCATTCCTTGTCAAATTCTTTCTGATCGGAACAGTTTCTCCGTGCTCTGAGGAACTGACCCCTGGGTATTCCACGTTTTAGGGGTTCAGGATGATGACTTTCCCAGGCTAGTAGGGAATTGGTTGCTGTGGGTTTACGAAAGATACTCGTATCTAAACCCCCCATGGAGTTTTTAACAATGTGCACATCCAAGAAATCTATTGAGGTGGAACTGATCTCATGGGTGAAAAACATGCCGATGTTGTTATTGTTAAGTTCGCCAACAAATTCGAGAAACATCTCTCTGGGGCCGTCCCACAAGACAAACACATCGTCTATGAAACGGCCCCAGAACAGAACATGCGAAGCGTATACTGCCAATTCATCACCAAATACGTGCATATCCTCCCACCAGCCCAGGAAGAGGTTGGCGTATGAGGGGGCACACGCCGTCCCCATGGCACAACCCCTTTCCTGTAGAAAGAACTGGTTCTGAAAAAGGAAATAGTTATGGGTAAGTATATATCGCAAAAGATCCAAAATAAAGAGGGAGTGTTCCCTAACATGAATACTGCGAGACTTGAGGAAATAGTCAACCGCTTGGATCCCAAGGTTATGTTGTATGTTATTGTAAAGAGACTCCACATCCAGTGTTGCCAGCCAGACATTATCATTAACTTTGATGTCATGTAGTTTATTTAGAAGGTCCATGGTATCCCTAAGATAGGATGGAAGACTTTCCACAAAGGGTCTAAGGAAAAAATCAACATATCTGCTTGCATTTTCAGTCAGGCTATAATTACCCGCGACAATTGGCCTGCCTGGTGGTGTGGATACATTTTTATGGACCTTTGGAAGTGCATAAAACACTGGGACGGTGGGATGCTTTGTGTTAATACATTCGAAATCACCCTTATCCAGGATCTCCTTATCTCGTGCCTGTTTTAATAGGGCCTCAAATTCTGTCTGATATTTAATTGTTGGGTCATGTTGAAGTTTCCGATATTGTCTGTCATCTTTTGAGCAGTTTATTACACATCTCAATGTAACCCTCTCTTGACATGACCACTATATTGCCACCTTTATCTGATTTGTTGATAATAAGGTTACTGTCACATGACAGATTTTCGAGGGCCCTTTGCTCATTCAGGGTGAGATTATTCATTGCATCCCTACTCACATTCCCCCTTCTTGCTAGTTCCTCCAATTCTTTCGTAACCACATCCACAAACGTCTGTATAGAAGAATATTGGCTGATAGAAGGACAAAATTTGCTTTTCACTTTTAAATCGCTGACCGGTGTACATTTATGTACTTCCCCTGTGACATTCTCCTCAAGAAGATCATTGAGGTTGGCAAGAGCCTCTTCGTCTCTTCTATAATCACTCCTACTTTGTGCACTAGGGGTATTCATAAACTTCTTGATAGCCAGCTTTCTGGCGAACAGATTGATGTCCTTTACAGCCTCAAATAAATCAAATTGCGATGAGGGAACAAAAGAAAGACCCCTTGATAGTACACTCAATTCTGTCTCATCTAAAGTATAATCAGTTAGATTGATAACTTTCATTCTGTCTGAGGTAACTGAGTCAATCACCATTCCTCCTCCCTCTGTTTCCAGTATCTGGGTTTGTATCCCCATTTGTCTCTGTTGCGCAGGTCTCTCGGGTTGCCCACTGGTCTTGATTGATGTCCCCTTGGTTTGCCCCTCCCTTTGGGTTTCTTGGGGGGCTTGTTCACTTCCCCTGACTCTGATTCTGAGTTTTGTTCACTTTCTGATTCCGTATTCGTATCTGTTTCAGTGTCTGTGTGTACTGTAGCTGGTTTTGGTACAGGTTTCTTTGGAGTACGCCCCCAATCATACACCTTATTCAATTTAAAATCTTTAACATCTCGAGTATATTTCTTATGTTTTTTACTTTTGATGGACTCTTTATGATTGTGCACTTTATTTTGTAGTTTTTCCTCCAGACTCTTGTATACTGGATGTGACTTGAAGGTTAAAACCTTCTTATGTTCGCCTGCCAATTTTTTATTTATCCTTTCTAGCTCTTTCAATTCAAAGTCCCTCAAATACGCCATAAGTTCGAGACTTTGTTTCGTTTTGAGACTATTCCATCCTTCCATAAACTCGGTGTTATCTGTATGTTTATGGGGGGTAACTAAATTCCTAAGACCTCGTACCGTTATCCTTTCTCTTAGATATGTATTGAAGCTTGTTATTTCCCACCAGCTTCTATTATGTTCTTTATAAACATTGAAAATGGTTTTAAAAGCCTCATTAATTTCTGAATCAGGGGTATCATTCACAGGTGGAGTGGCTTGAGTAGACTCCTCCATAGTAAAAACCTGTTTTGCTTCCGCAATAAGTTTCTCGACATCAGGGATTGTATCTAGGAAGCCTGCCATAATTAATGAATTATGATTCAGGGATTAAGGAACAAGGTGTCAGGACACCTAATAAATTCTCAACAAAACGCAACAAGCCTGAAATTCAAGTATATATAACAAAATGTCCCTCGTTACTGAATCAGATAAAAATTAACTTTTATTGGTCAATATAAAATGTGGACTGACTGACACTACACATACTCATAAGTACTGTCGGGCCTACTGCGTCAATAATAGAGAGGTCACTAAGTAACCCTGGCCCTCTGACAATACAGCTAAATTATTATTAAAATCACACAACCCCCACCAAATAACCCGACATGTTTCACTCCAAAACGGAGCTTTTTCAAGGGTGAAGTGACATAAAAGTGCAATTAGTGATTAAAGTGCAAATTTACATAATTATACAGATACAGAGTATGGCCTATAGGCTCATAACCTCATAGCAGCCAAACACAAATGACATTTAGCTTCCCTTATATACCCTATACAAGGGTGTGGTGGGCAAAACCCCTCCCCTCTAGGTGGTCCCTGAAGTTGCCCTTTGCAGGGCCAGCACTCCATTGGTTCAGAGTGCTGTTAATCATGTCATCCACCAATAACAATGTAGATCTATATATGCCCTGTATACAGATTGCTCCCCCTAAAATACTATTATATTGCTCACAAATACATAGGGGAATACCTCCAGTCCTGGTGAACATGTATATGGCAGCTGTACAACTCGCTCCCATTCCTGTGTCCCCAGAACGCTTCCCAACGCTACCTCCGTAAAGCGAGCCTTCCGATTGGCTCACAGTGTTTCTACCCTCTACGGCGCATCAGCCAATTAGCAATCAGTATCTCAGGTGACGTATGCGGAAGTATCTCCGCAACGTACGCGTGAGGCGCATACGTCACATCCCAGGTACGGAAGTCCTCGCAATGCGTCCACCGTTAGATGCCTTGGGATTAGACATTGCCATGGTAACACCATAAACATAATAAACATAATGCGTCCATAGACCAGCAGAGCTCCGATCATCCCCTGACGTGCCAGCCAGTGTCATACATGGCATCATGGGGATCACTGTGGCAACACTGCATTTAAAGGAGCAGTATATGCAATATAGATAACAGAAAAATGTAAAAGTTAATAGGCACATCTAAAACACTAACCCCTCAATCCTATCACCATATCATGGTAGACAGGGGGAGGGGAATAAACGGAGGGGGGGGGGGGGAAGAAAATAAAGGTATATGGCATAATATAGAAACAAGTGAATGTACATGTAAGATGAGGGGTAAACCATATGGGCAAGAAGTATGGAAGGATGGAATAGTCTCAAAACGAAACAAAGTCTCGAACTTATGGCGTATTTGAGGGACTTTGAATTGAAAGAGCTAGAAAGGATAAATAAAAAATTGGCAGGCGAACATAAGAAGGTTTTAACCTTCAAGTCACATCCAGTATACAAGAGTCTGGAGGAAAAACTACAAAATAAAGTGCACAATCATAAAGAGTCCATCAAAAGTAAAAAACATAAGAAATATACTCGAGATGTTAAAGATTTTAAATTGAATAAGGTGTATGATTGGGGGCGTACTCCAAAGAAACCTGTACCAAAACCAGCTACAGTACACACAGACACTGAAACAGATACGAATACGGAATCAGAAAGTGAACAAAACTCAGAATCAGAGTCAGGGGAAGTGAACAAGCCCCCCAAGAAACCCAAAGGGAGGGGCAAACCAAGGGGACATCAATCAAGACCAGTGGGCACCCCGAGAGACCTGCGCAACAGAGACAAATGGGGATACAAACCCAGATACTGGAAACAGAGGGAGGAGGAATGGTGATTGACTCAGTTACCACAGACAGAATGAAAGTTATCAATCTAACTGATTATACTTTAGATGAGACAGAATTGAGTGTACTATCAAGGGGTCTTTCTTTTGTTCCCTCATCGCAATTTGATTTATTTGAGGCTGTAAAGGACATCAATCTGTTCGCCAGAAAGCTGGCTATCAAGAAGTTTATGAATACCCCTAGTGCACAAAGTAGGAGTGATTATAGAAGAGACGAAGAGGCTCTTGCCAACCTCAATGATCTTCTTGAGGAGAATGTCACAGGGGAAGTACATAAATGTACACCGGTCAGCGATTTAAAAGTGAAAAGCAAATTTTGTCCTTCTATCAGCCAATATTCTTCTATACAGACGTTTGTGGATGTGGTTACGAAAGAATTGGAGGAACTAGCAAGAAGGGGGAATGTGAGTAGGGATGCAATGAATAATCTCACCCTGAATGAGCAAAAGGCCCTCGAAAATCTGTCATGTGACAGTAACCTTATTATCAAAAAATCAGATAAAGGTGGCAATATAGTGGTCATGTCAAGAGAGGGTTACATTGAGATGTGTAATAAACTGCTCAAAGATGACAGACAATATCGGAAACTTCAACATGACCCAACAATTAAATATCAGACAGAATTTGAGGCCCTATTAAAACAGGCACGAGATAAGGAGATCCTGGATAAGGGTGATTTCGAATGTATTAACACAAAGCATCCCACCGTCCCAGTGTTTTATGCACTTCCAAAGGTCCATAAAAATGTATCCACACCACCAGGCAGGCCAATTGTCGCGGGTAATTATAGCCTGACTGAAAATGCAAGCAGATATGTTGATTTTTTTCCTTAGACCCTTTGTGGAAAGTCTTCCATCCTATCTTAGGGATACCATGGACCTTCTAAATAAACTACATGACATCAAAGTTAATGATAATGTCTGGCTGGCAACACTGGATGTGGAGTCTCTTTACAATAACATACAACATAACCTTGGGATCCAAGCGGTTGACTATTTCCTCAAGTCTCGCAGTATTCATGTTAGGGAACACTCAATCTTTATTTTGGATCTTTTGCGATATATACTTACCTATAACTATTTCCTTTTTCAGAACCAGTTCTTTCTACAGGAAAGGGGTTGTGTCATGGGGACGGCGTGTGCCCCCTCATACGCCAACCTCTTCCTGGGCTGGTGGGAGGATATGCACGTATTTGGTGATGAATTGGCAGTATACGCTTCGCATGTTCTGTTCTGGGGCCGTTTCATAGACGATGTGTTTGTCTTGTGGGACGGCCCCAGAGAGATGTTTCTCGAATTTGTTGGCGAACTTAACAATAACAACATCGGCATGTTTTTCACCCATGAGATCAGTTCCACCTCAATAGATTTCTTGGATGTGCACATTGTTAAAAACTCCATGGGGGTTTAGATACGAGTATCTTTCGTAAACCCACAGCAACCAATTCCCTACTAGCCTGGGAAAGTCATCATCCTGAACCCCTAAAACGTGGAATACCCAGGGGTCAGTTCCTCAGAGCACGGAGAAACTGTTCCGATCAGAAAGAATTTGACAAGGAATGCAAGAGTTTGCATAGAAGATTTAGAGATAGGGGATACCCCCAGAGAGTTTTGGAGCAAGCGGAGTCAAAAGCGAGATCCACTGAGAGAACAGAGTTGTTACATCCCAAAGAGAAAGCACCATCAGACTCGGGGGTGATGAGGATTATTAGTACTTATTCTAAGCAATCACCAAATATAAAGAAAATCATTAGTACACATTGGCCTATCCTTCAACTGGACCGTGATCTTAGGAACCTCATTCCCCCCAATCCACTTATTACATATAGAAGGGGAAAGAACCTTGGTGACACATTGGTACACTCCTTTCTGTCTGATGGATCTCCAAATTATGTAGAGAAATCCAACTACAAGAGGAAAACCTGGTTAGATCACAGATTAAATGGCATGCATAAATGTGGCAAATGCAAGGCCTGTACCCATGTATCCAAACGTAGAGATTTTGTTGCACCAAAAAATGGCCGAAAATACGATTTACTGGATTTTTACAACTGTGACACTGAAGGGGTCATATATGCCATCCAGTTTCCATGCCCGTTGTTATATATTGGAGAAACTACAAGGGCGGTTAAAACAAGGATCCTTGAACATCTGGGCGATATAAAACACAAGAGAAATACCTCTGTGGCCCGCCACTTTAATGATAAACATGGGGGCGATATTAGGACCTTCGAATACTGGGTGATCCAGGAATGGAGGTTGGGACCAAGAGGAGGCAACCTAGATCTTAAATTGAGGCAACTGGAATCCAAATGGATATACAGGTTGGGTACCCTCAGTCCGGAGGGTCTGAATGAGGGGTTCACCTTTTCACCCTTTCTATAAGAGCAGGGGCGTAGGAATAGGCCCTGCAGCCCCTGCGCCCGCGGGGGGGCCCGGCCCCCCCCTGGGGCCCGCTTGGGGCCGTTTTGTGGGTGCTGGAGGGGTGGCAGCATGAGGGGAAAGCCTTGCCCACAGTCGGCGGGGAGAGGGGTAGTTCCCCCCTCTCCCTCACCTCGGGGCTCTCCCCTCTGTGCTCCCCTCCAGCTCGTAAGTGTCTGTGGGGCTGTGGTGGGCAGCGAGCGGCGGGCAGATACATACCTGCTTCCGTGCGTTCCATCGGAGACTTCTCCCTCTAGCGGCTGACGTCACTTCCGGAAGTGACGTCAGCCGCTAGAGGGAGAAGTCTCCAATGGAACGCACGGAAGCAGGTATGTATCTGCCCGCCGCTCGCTGCCCACCACAGCCCCACATTACTGCTGCCCTCATTACGATTTTCAGGTGTCTGCTGCCCTCATTACGATTTTCAGGTGTCTGCTGCCCACATTACGATTTTCAGGTGTCTGCTGCCCTCATTACGATTTTCAGGTGTCTGCTGCCCACATTACGATTTTCAGGTGTCTGCTGCCCACATTACGATTTTCAGGTGTCTGCTGCCCTCATTACGATTTTCAGGTGTCTGCTGCCCTCATTACGATTTTCAGGTGTCTGCTGCCCACATTGTGATTTTCAGGTGTCTGCTGCCCACATTACGATTTTCTGGTGTCTGCTGCCCTCATTACGATTTTCTGGTGTCTGCTGCCCTCATTACGATTTTCTGGTGTCTGCTGCCCACATTACGATTTTCAGGTGTCTGCTGCCCACATTACGATTTTCAGGTGTCTGCTGCCCTCATTACGATTTTCAGGTGTCTGCTGCCCTCATTACGATTTTCAGGTGTCTGCTGCCCACATTGTGATTTTCAGGTGTCTGCTGCCCACATTACGATTTTCTGGTGTCTGCTGCCCTCATTACGATTTTCTGGTGTCTGCTGCCCTCATTATGATTTTCTGGTGTCTGCTGCCCACATTACGATTTTCAGGTGTCTGCTGCCCACATTACGATTTTCAGGTGTCTGCTGCCCTCATTACGATTTTCAGGTGTCTGCTGCCCTCATTACGATTTTCAGGTGTCTGCTGCCCACATTACGATTTTCAGGTGTCTGCTGCCCACATTGCGATTTTCAGGTGTCTGCTGCCCACATTGCGATTTTCTGGTGTCTGCTGCCCACATTACGATTTTCTGGTGTATGCTGCCCACATTAGGATTTTCTGGTGACTGCTGCCCACATTGCGATTTTCTGGTGACTGCTGCCCACATTGCGATTTTCTGGTGACTGCTGCCCACATTGCGATTTTCTGGTGACTGCTGCCCACATTAGGATTTTCTGGTGTCTGCTGCCCACATTACGACATTCTGGTGACTGACTGCTGCCCACATTAGGATTTTCTGGTGACTGCTGCCCACATTACGATATTCTGGTGACTGCTGCCCACATTAGGATTTTCTGGTGACTGATGCCCACATTGCAATTTTCTGGTGACTGCTGCCCAGATGGCGATTTTCTGGTGACTGCTGCCCACATTGCGATTTTCTGGCCCACATTACGATTTTCTGGTGAACACTGCCCACGTTACGATTGTCTGGTGAATGCTGTCCACGTTACGATTTTCTGGTGAACGCTGCCCACATTACGATTTTCTGGCCCACATTACGATTTTCTGGTGAACACTGCCCAAGTTACGATTGTCTGGTGAATGCTGTCCATGTTACAATTTTCTGGTGAACTCTGCCCACATTACGATTTTCTGTCCCACATTACGATATTCTGGTGAACGCTGCCCACATTACGATTGTCTGGTAAATGCTGCCCACGTTACAATTTTCTGGTGACTGCTGCTCACGTTACTATTTTCTGGTGACTGGTGCCCACATTACGATTTTCTGGTGAACTCTGCCCACATTATGATTTTCTAAAGGCCCACATTACGATTTTCTGGTGAACTCTGCCCACATTACGATTTTCTGGCCCACATTACGATTGTCTGGTAAAATGCTGCCCACTTTACAATTAATTTACAGTGAAACGCTGCCCCATTACGATTATTTGGCACCTATGGGGGGGGCCCCATCCAAATATTCGCAGGGGGGCCCAGTGATTTCTAGTTACGCCCCTGTATAAGAGGTTTGCCTACCCCTCTTTAGCTATCTAGTATACTACCACATATTCCGGCATGAGCTGCCATAAGGTCTGTGTGTCCTGTGGAAAGTGAGACCCCCTCATGGGGTCTTTTATATTCTATGTGTTTCCTCATGTGGGTGGTACACTCTGTTTGCCAAATCCATCTTTGTTTACTTCTTGCCCATATGGTTTACCCCTCATCTTACATGTACATTCACTTGTTTCTATATTATGCCATACACCTTTATTTTCTTCCCCCCCCCCCCCCCCTCCGTTTATTCCCCTCCCCCTGTCTACCATGATATGGTGATAGGATTGAGGGGTTAGTGTTTTAGATGTGCCTATTAACTTTTACATTTTTCTGTTATCTATATTGCATATACTGCTCCTTTAAATGCAGTGTTGCCACAGTGATCCCCATGATGCCATGTATGACACTGGCTGGCACGTCAGGGGATGATCGGAGCTCTGCTGGTCTATGGACGCATTATGTTTATTATGTTTATGGTGTTACCATGGCAATGTCTAATCCCAAGGCATCTAACGGTGGACGCATTGCGAGGACTTCCGTACCTGGGATGTGACGTATGCGCCTCACGCGTACGTTGCGGAGATACTTCCGCATACGTCACCTGAGATACTGATTGCTAATTGGCTGATGCGCCGTAGAGGGGAGAAACACTGTGAGCCAATCGGAAGGCTCGCTTTACGGAGGTAGCGTTGGGAAGCGTTCTGGGGACACAGGAATGGGAGCGAGTTGTACAGCTGCCATATACATGTTCACCAGGACTGGAGGTATTCCCCTATGTATTTGTGAGCAATATAATAGTATTTTAGGGGGAGCAATCTGTATACAGGGCATATATAGATCTACATTGTTATTGGTGGATGACATGATTAACAGCACTCTGAACCAATGGAGTGCTGGCCCTGCAAAGGGCAACTTCAGGGACCACCTAGAGGGGAGGGGTTTTGCCCACCACACCCTTGTATAGGGTATATAAGGGAAGCTGAATGTCATTTGTGTTTGGCTGCTATGATGTTATGAGCCTATAGGCCATACTCTGTATCTGTATAATTATGTAAATTCGCACTTTAATCACTAATTGCACTTTTATGTCACTTCACCCTTGAAAAAGCTCAGTTTTGGAGTGAAACATGTCGGGTTATTTGGTGGGGGTTGTGTGATTTTAATAATAATTTAGCTGTATTGTCAGAGGGCCAGGGTTACTTAGTGACCTCTCTATTATTGACGCAGTAGGCCCGACAGTACTTATGAGTATGTGTAGTGTCAGTCAGTCCACATTTTATATTGACCAATAAAAGTTAATTTTTATCTGATTCAGTAACGAGGGACATTTTGTTATATATACTTGAATTTCAGGCTTGTTGCGTTTTGTTGCATCTTTTTATGTCTGTTGTGGTAATTAGATCTGGTTTACTATTAAAGGAAACCAGAGATGAACGCTTTTGGCACATAATAAACATATCCCCCGATAGATTTGACAAAATAAATGCTATACCTGGTATTTTCGCCGCTCTGGTGTGCTGTTTTTTTGTGTTTTTTTTGTTTTGTTTGTTTTTTTACTATAACTCCATGCAAAACACAGTTCATCAGAAAAGAATATTATTATTGGGCTGTGTGCAAAATGAAATCACCATTTCTAAAAACCTCTTAAGACTAACAAATATAGATTTAAAAAAAAAAAAAAGTTTTTCAATATATCCTTACTCCTCCCATCTCATCACTGCTCTCTGTGATGCTGTGAATATACAGAACAGGAAAGCAGAGCCATAAGGGGACAGGCTTGGGCTTGAAAAGACAACAGAGAAGACACTCAGTTATAATGATTCCTGAACAAAGCGCAGACTGAATGCTCAGTCGGGGATTTTATCAGGGCTGATAACAAGCAGGCTGATCAGTGAAGGGTGAAACAGAGAGCAGGGTAGGTGTTTTCTCTATTGCCCCCACTGATATATATGGTAAAATACATGAGGGTGCTTTGTCTCTGGTACCCTTTAAGCTTGATAAATGGTGCGGAGGGCTGACATTTTCCAAACATTGATATGGCCAGTTATTTGTATTGTCCTTAGTGCATTTTTTCTACATCCTGGCTGTGTAAGTATTTTTTCTACATCCTGGCGGTTAGTATATAGTCAGCAGTGTTTTTTATTTTACAGAAGGGTAACACTTTACGATGTTTATGTGTTTGTGTGGCAGGAGGCCTATGTGGAATACCTGAAGAGTGTCAGCTTTATAGCCCAGGTCTTGGCAGAGGAGGCGGAGCTAGATGGTGAGTGAGTTTTATGGTAGTTCCTGATGTCTTATAGACAGTATATTTTAACCCAGGGTCCAGCCATGGTGAGCAGCAGGGCAAGGGCCAGTGAGTGGAGGCCAACTACCCGCCTGGCCAGTCAGACCACATGGTCTTCAGTGTTGGTGGGTTGTTGCGAAGCACATGTTTCATAGGGCCGAGGTACATCTCTTTGTTACTCAGGAGAAGGTGTGGTAATAGAATGTGGGAGGGGGCTTTGTTTAAAGGATACCCGAACTGACATTTGACATGATGAGATAGACATGTGTATGTACAGTGCCTAGCACACAAATAACTATGCTGTGTTCCTTTTTTTCTTTCTCTGCCTGAAATATCAGGTATGTAAGTGGCT
The DNA here is from genome assembly GCF_040937935.1 of Hyperolius riggenbachi. Classification (NCBI taxonomy): domain Eukaryota; kingdom Metazoa; phylum Chordata; class Amphibia; order Anura; family Hyperoliidae; genus Hyperolius; species Hyperolius riggenbachi. Next base: position 11,570,390 of record NC_090656.1, read on the forward strand.
GACTCAGTCCTGACTCAGACAGGAAGTGAGTTTGAGCCTCACTGATAAGAAATTCCAACAATAAAACACGTTCCTAGCAGAAAATGGCTTCTGAAAGCAAGAAAGAGATAAAAAGGGGAATTTCTTATCGGTGAGGGTCACACTGTAGTCACTTCCTGTATGAGTCAGGACTGAGTCAGCCACTTGCATACCTGATATTTAACTCTTTCAGGCAGAGAAAGAAAAAAAGGAACACAGCATAGTTATTTGTGTGCTAGGCACTGTACATACACATGTCTATCTCATCATGTCAAATGTCAGTTCGGGTATCCTTTAAATGGGCTTTTTATAAGTTTTTTTTTTTTTTCTTCTTCTTTTTTCAACTATTTACGGACCAGGCTAATTGAAATCTACGCCCTGCTTGGGACCTCTTATCCCTGCCAGGGCATAGATTTTAATTACCGCGCCGCACGGACCCCATCGTGCTGCTCTCCCACTGCTGCAGCCCACTCGCTTTACAGTTGTTATGACAACAGAGCTCCGTGAGCCAGTCAGGAGCTGATTTCATTGGCTCCCGACCCTGTGATGACTGTAAGGCAATCACATTGGTTCAGAGGGTCACGGGCCAATGAAATCGGCTCCTCACCTGCTCACAGAGCTCTGCTGTCATAGCGACGGCAGTGCGAGTGGGCCTCAGTGACAGTTCCACGTGGTGTCGGTGAGCCCCATTTTTTGTACCAGCAGTCTCTGGTCCTTAAAGAGACTCTGTAACTTCGAAAAGATCCCCTGGGGGGTACTCACCTCGGGTGGGGGAAGCCTCGGGATCCTAATGAGGCTTCCCACGCCGTCCTCTGTCCCACGGGGGTCTCGCTGCAGCCCTCCGAACAGCGGGCGACAGGCCCGACTGTACTTTCAATATTTACCTTTGCTGGCTCCAGCGCGGGCGCTGTGGCTGCTTTCGGCACGGAAATAGACGGAAATACCCGATCTCCGTCGGGTCCGCTCTACTGCGCAGGCGCCGGAAACTTGCGCCTGCGCAGTAGAGCAGACCCGACGGCGATCGGGTATTTCCGCCTACTTCGGAGCCGACAGCCGTCAGAGCGCCTGCGCAGGAGCCGGGAAGGTAAATAATGACGTCATCTTGTACGGAGGGCTGCAGCGAGACCCCCGTGGGACAGAGGACGGCGTGGGAAGCCTCATCAGGATCCTGAGGCTTCCCCCACCCGAGGTGAGTACCCCCCAGGGGACGTTTTGCCGTTACAGTTCCTCTTTAACCTCCCTAGCGGTATGGACAGAAATGTCCGTTCAAAAAAACATGCTGTGAACAGTATAAACATGCATACACATCAATACTCTCCTGCACTGTATACTAGACCCTTGCTTGACACATTTTGGCAAGTTACAGGAAAAAAAAAGTTTTAAAAATAAATTTTTTCACTGTTTGCACAGAAATCCTGGGGTAATTGAACGCTGGGGAGGTTAAGGGGCCAAGACTGCTGGTACTCAAGTAGTTCATTAAATTACAATTTTTTTGTAACATTGAAGTGTTAGTGACACTGAAGTGAAAAAAAAGTATGATGTACTGATAATGAATAGAACGTTACTAGCAAAGGAGATAGTCTCATATTTGAATTTTTAGATATATAGCTTTTTTTTATAACATTGCATAATTCTGTCATATTTGCAAATACAAGTCACACTCTGTATTTTAAACGATAAAAGTAGCAAAGCTAATGACCCTTTTAACTTCCCTGCAGTAAAAATCTTATCTAAATCTGTCTCTGAGGGCCAGATCACACTGGGCGCTTCCCGATGATTGCGGACCCGATCGCATTTTGGCGGGTGAAATCTCGCGATTTGCACTTGTGATTCCCGGTTTAATAGAATGAGAATCGCAGCGCCCCCGAAATGCTGCATGCAGTGCGTTTGTGATTGATCGCAATTGCTGCAGTGTGAATGTATCCATAGGGATACATCAGTAGCAGCGCTTTTCTGATCAACAGCGATCAGCAAAGCGCAAAAAAAAGCGCCCAGTGTGAACCAGACCTGACTGTTCTCTGTATTATAAGTGCTCCAGAAAACAGTCACCCAAGTTGGGGCAGAGAGCTCAGAGAGGCTCTTTTACATAGATAACGGAAGTTTAACTCTTCCAGTACTGGAAACAATATGAGACTCTCTTCTTTGCTACTGATGTTCTGTTTCTTAGCTGTACTACACATACAGTTCGTTGGTTGGAGTTAGGTTGTGACGCAGGCTGTTACAGCTGCCCATACTAGTATTGCAGAATAGTTCAGTTTCGTCCTGTAAGTTTTACTACGCAAAGCGATGTGTTTCCATGGATACGGAGGGTGTGGCCTAATCTTCCCTACACCAGCCTGTATTTCCAGTGCATCTTGCTGTGGTAGATTAACATGAGACTTGAGTTACACCTAAAACCAGAGCTCCACCCACCCTGAGGAAACTTATTAGCCATACCTGGGATCTGCTCTAATGCTGGATCTACACCATACAATTTTTTGACAGATTTACCTGCAAGAACGATTATTTCCAGCATGTCCGATCTGAGGATTGATCATTTTTTTGATCGATTTTCATAGAAGCAAAAGGAAATCGATCAGAAAATCCCTCAAAAAAATGATCAATCCTCAGATCAGACATGCTGGAAACAATCGATCTGGCAGGTACATCTGCCAAAAAATCGTATGGTGTGGATCCAGAATAAGCCTCATCTACACGGTACAATTTTCCTTCAGATCGGATCTATTAGATAATTTCCAACCGGTCCAATCGGATTGCGTTAGATTTTGCAATAGATTTTGGGTACTTATTAAAGCAGAATCTATTGGAAAATTGATCTGAAACAATTTGGGCATCTACACACGATGCAATTTCTTATTAGATCTATCTAATACATCCATCTATATGATGGAAAATTGTACCAAAAGCCTGGTACACACTGTACAATTTTCACTTCAAATCCTATTGGACCGAGTGATCAGATCGGTATTCAGATCTGACAAAAGTAGTGTACACACATATGCAAATTTTTTCAGATTTCTGATCATTTTTCAGATTGGATAGCGATTGAAAGGAACATACACTTGGAACAATAGCCAGCACTTCGACTGATATTTTTCAGCATGTCCAATCTGCTTCCGAGAAAAAGCTAGATTCTGAGCTTGTCATCGTCAATGGTAGTCAGTAGTCTGATCAGATCTGATCATTTTATCGATTGGAAATAAGATCTGAAGTGAAAATTGCATGGTGTGTAGCAGTCTTTATAGGACAACCGTAATGAGAGGTATATGGAGGCTGCTATATTTATTTCCTTTTAAGCAATACCAGTTGCCTGGCTGTCCTGCTGATTCTCAGCCTCTAATACTTTTAGCCACAGCCCCTGAACAAGCATGCAGCAGATCAGGAGTTCCTGACATTATTGTGAGATCTGACAAGATTAGCTGCATACTTGTTTCTGGTGTGATTCAGACACTGCTGCAGCCAAATAGATCAGCAGGACTGCCAGGCAACTGGCATTGTTTAAAGGGAAATAAATATGGCAGCCTTCATATTCTTCCCACTTCAGTTGTCCTTTAAGAGACCTCTTTTCTTAGCTGTATTCTATGTGGTATATAGCTGTAGTAAATCTGCTGCAGTCCAGAATAGCTGGGTTCAGCTGCTGAGCAGGCACGATAGAGGGCAGAATGTGGGCTGTGTCTGGCTTATTTGGGGGCTGAAATTCTGTATGATGGCGTGCATAATAATAATATAATAATAGTGTTTGCTGGGCATGGGGGTGGGGGGGGGGTGTAAGAGGTGTATAAAACTACATTAAGAACAACTAAAATGAAAAAGAGGTAGCTTACCACAAATATGACAACATTCTATAACAATGACACTTATTGTGCACTGGAAATGCGTTACGCCCGTCTGAGCTCACTTCCCGGGGCCAATTTTAGTGCCAAAAACGTATTGCTCAGCTGAATAGTGTGTTTGGGCACTACAGTTGGCCTGAGGAAGTTGGTTCAGATCCACGAAACACGTTGCCAGTGCAAAATAACTTTTTCTTTTAGTTGTTTTAAACTCTTATGCACCCCTGGGCACCTCTTCTCCCCCCCCCCCCCATTTGTTCTTCTCACTTTACTTTGGATGGGTGTTATTGGTCTTATGTGGCTTTGCCAGTCTTCGCCTGCTTCACGTGGTTGGTTGCCCCCCGTTTGTCACCTACCTCTGTGAGTACCATTTTTCTTTCATGACATTTTCAGTTTGGTGAGGTATTGCGTTATTTGTTCTCCCGCTGTCTCTTTTTCTATAGAGTCAGACTTCTGTGTTGCCAGTAACGTTTTTTTGTGTTTGATCAGAGGTCAGTGTGTGTCTGAGCTGCGACTCTCAGAGGATGCTGAAGCTGGCAGAGCAATGTCTGGAGAGAGCCAAGACAACGGCGGACAAGCTAGGTGAGCTGCAGGGTCATGTGACCGCAATGGCTGCATCATCGTCACATAGATCAGCAATGGCTGCATCATCGTCACATAGATCAGTAATGGCTGCATCATCGTCACATAGATCAGTAATGGCTGCATCATCGTCACATAGATCAGTAATGGCTGCATCATCGTCACATAGATCAGTAATGGCTGCATCATCGTCACATAGATCCGCAATGGCTGCATCATCGTCACATAGATCAGTAATGGCTGCATCATCGTCACATAGATCAGTAATGGCTGCATCATCGTCACATAGATCAGTAATGGCTGCATCATCGTCACATAGATCAGTAATGGCTGCATCATCGTCACATAGATCAGTAATGGCTGCATCATCGTCACATAGATCAGTAATGGCTGCATCATCGTCACATAGATCAGTAATGGCTGCATCATCGTCACATAGATCAGTAATGGCTGCATCATCGTCACATAGATCCGCAATGGCTGCATCATCGTCACATAGATCAGTAATGGCTGCATCATCGTCACATAGATCAGTAATGGCTGCATCATCGTCACATAGATCAGTAATGGCTGCATCATCGTCACATAGATCAGTAATGGCTGCATCATCGTCACATAGATCAGTAATGGCTGCATCATCGTCACATAGATCAGTAATGGCTGCATCATCGTCACATAGATCAGTAATGGCTGCATGATCGTCACATAGATCAGTAATGGCTGCATCATCGTCACATAGATCAGTAATGGCTGCATGATCGTCACATAGATCAGTAATGGCTGCATCATCGTCACATAGATCAGTAATGGCTGCATCATCGTCACATAGATCAGTAATGGCTGCATCATCGTCACATAGATCAGTAATGGCTGCATCATCGTCACATAGATCAGTAATGGCTGCATCATCGTCACATAGATCAGTAATGGCTGCATCATCGTCACATAGATCAGTAATGGCTGCATCATCGTCACATAGATCAGTAATGGCTGCATCATCGTCACATAGATCAGTAATGGCTGCATCATCGTCACATAGATCAGTAATGGCTGCATCATCGTCACATAGATCCGCAATGGCTGCATCATCGTCACATAGATCCGCAATGGCTGCATCATCGTCACATAGATCAGTAATGGCTGCATCATCGTCACATAGATCAGTAATGGCTGCATCATCGTCACATAGATCAGTAATGGCTGCATGATCGTCACATAGATCAGTAATGGCTGCATCATCGTCACATAGATCAGTAATGGCTGCATCATCGTCACATAGATCAGTAATGGCTGCATCATCGTCACATAGATCAGTAATGGCTGCATCATCGTCACATAGATCAGTAATGGCTGCATCATCGTCACATAGATCAGTAATGGCTGCATCATCGTCACATAGATCAGTAATGGCTGCATCATCGTCACATAGATCAGTAATGGCTGCATCATCGTCACATAGATCAGTAATGGCTGCATCATCGTCACATAGATCAGTAATGGCTGCATCATCGTCACATAGATCAGTAATGGCTGCATCATCGTCACATAGATCAGTAATGGCTGCATCATCGTCACATAGATCCGCAATGGCTGCATCATCGTCACATAGATCCGCAATGGCTGCATCATCGTCACATAGATCAGTAATGGCTGCATCATCGTCACATAGATCAGTAATGGCTGCATCATCGTCACATAGATCAGTAATGGCTGCATCATCGTCACATAGATCAGTAATGGCTGCATCATCGTCACATAGATCAGTAATGGCTGCATCATCGTCACATAGATCAGTAATGGCTGCATCATCGTCACATAGATCAGTAATGGCTGCATCATCGTCACATAGATCAGTAATGGCTGCATCATCGTCACATAGATCAGTAATGGCTGCATCATCGTCACATACATCAGTAATGGCTGCATCAATCGTCACATACATCAGTAATGGCTGCATCAATCGTCACATACATCAGTAATGGCTGCATCAATCGTCACATACATCAGTAATGGCTGCATCAATCGTCACATAGATCAGTAATGGCTGCATCAATCGTCACATAGATCAGTAATGGCTGCATCAATCGTCACATAGATCAGTAATGGCTGCATCAATCGTCACATAGATCAGTAATGGCTGCATCATCGTCACATAGATCAGTAATGGCTGCATCATCGTCACATAGATCAGTAATGGCTGCATCATCGTCACATAGATCAGTAATGGTTGCATCATCGTCACATAGATCAGTAATGGCTGCATCATCGTCACATAGATCAGTAATTGCTGCATCATCGTCACATAGATCCGCAATGGCTGCATCATTGTCACATAGATCAGTAATGGCTGCATCATCGTCACATAGATCAGTAATGGCTGCATCATCGTCACATAGATCCGCAATGGCTGCATCATCGTCACATAGATCCGCAATGGCTGCATCATCGTCACATAGATCAGTAATGGCTGCATCATCGTCACATAGATCAGTAATGGCTGCATCATCGTCACATAGATCAGAAATGGCTGCATCATCGTCACATAGATCAGTAATGGCTGCATCATCGTCTCATAGATCAGTAATGGCTGCATCATCGTCACATAGATCAGTAATGGCTGCATCATCGTCACATAGATCAGTAATGGCTGCATCATCGTCACATAGATCCGCAATGGCTGCATCATCGTCACATAGATTAGTAATGGCTGCATCATCGTCACATAGATCCGCAATGGCTGCATCATCGTCACATAGATCAGTAATGGCTTTATCATCGTCACATAGATCAGTAATGGCTGCATCATCGTCACATAGATCAGTAATGGCTGCATCATCGTCACATAGATCCGCAATGGCTGCATCATCGTCACATAGATCAGTAATGGCTGCATCATCGTCACATAGATCAGTAATGGCTGCATCATCGTCACATAGATCCGCAATGGCTGCATCATCGTCACATAGATCCGCAATGGCTGCATCATCGTCACATAGATCCGCAATGGCTGCATCATCGTCACATAGATCCGCAATGGCTGCATCATCGTCACATAGATCCGCAATGGCTGCATCATCGTCACATAGATCCGCAATGGCTGCATCATCGTCACATAGATCCGCAATGGCTGCATCATCGTCACATAGATCCGCAATGGCTGCATCATCGTCACATAGATCCGCAATGGCTGCATCATCGTCACATAGATCCGCAATGGCTGCATCATCGTCACATAGATTAGTAATGGCTGCATCATCGTCACATAGATCAGTAATGGCTGCATCATCGTCACATAGATCCGCAATGGCTGCATCATCGTCACATAGATCCGCAATGGCTGCATCATCGTCACATAGATCCGCAATGGCTGCATCATCGTCACATAGATCCGCAATGGCTGCATCATCGTCACATAGATCCGCAATGGCTGCATCATCGTCACATAGATCAGTAATGGCTGCATCATCGTCACATAGATCAGTAATGGCTGCATCATCGTCACATAGATCAGTAATGGCTGCATCATCGTCACATAGATCAGTAATGGCTGCATCATCGTCACATAGATCAGTAATGGCTGCATCATCGTCACATAGATCAGTAATGGCTGCATCATCGTCACATAGATCCAGCTGTCAGGAGTTGCTGCTGAGCATTTGTATGTATAGATGTGAAAGTTATATAGTGCTGTGGGAATATTCTATTTATGCTTGAGAAGGGTTACATGCCCATGCCATTGTACATCGCACATTCTAGAACTGTTTGCCAGCTAATACCATATCTTGATATGACCCAGACCATGGCTGCAGACTTCAGTGATCACCAGCGAATACCAGGCGTTGCTGCCATTATGTATTACGTATATATAATCCATACTCGCAACAACACCTGGTATTTGCTGGTGATCACTTCAGTCTGCAGCCATGGTCTGGGTCATATCAAGGTATAGTAATGGCTGGCAAAAAGTCTTTTTGACTGGTGAATGGTTTTACAGTCAGGCTTGTTCAAACACTTGTGCAATTATTCTCTATGAGAAGGTTCATATCAGTGTGTTTCGTCCACTTTGTGCTCCGCAATGCGGTGCCTGTACCATTTTTGGGGCAATTTTGCTCTAATGGAAGGTATAGGAAGAAACAAAATCACTTCATGCGGGTGTTTACATTGTATTTATTCTTTTCCGGGTCAAAGAGTTCACTTTTGGAATCGCTCTGCAAAAGCGCCTTGCACAAAATCGTGGTGCGCAGTGGAGCGGCGGGAGGAGGAAAGAAATGCTAAAAAAAAAAAACAAAAATCGCTGCCGTCAGCAATTTGAATTTTAGATGTGAACAAAGCCTTAAGGTGGCCATACACTGGCTCGATTCCCGGCCGTTTCGACAGCAGATTCGATCCTGGGATCGAATCTGCTGCCAATCGTTCGCGGTAAACGCAGCCGCCGATCCGATTCCCTCCCGGAATCGGATCGGTCCGTCGATCGCGCCGTGCGGGAAATTACCCTCGATCGCCCGCGGGTAAAGTGCGCGTCGCTAGCGGCGGCCGATCCGATCAGGTGTACATTACCTGAGGCTGGCTCCCGGGCGTCTTCTCCGTGCTGCACGGCTCTGTTCCGGCTCCATCCATCCCGGCGCTTCCTGTGTCACTGCAGTGACCAGGAAGTTCTAATAGAGGGCGCTCTATTTGAACTTCCTGGTCACGGAGTAACACAGGAAGCGCCGTAATGGATCCGGAACAGAGCCGTGCAATGCGGAGAAGAGGACCCGGAGCCAGCATCAGGTAATGTATACGGGGGGGGACAGGCGGCAGGAGCAGCTCAGCAAATGGTGAATCGGTTTCAGGCTGAAATCGATTCACAATCTGTTTGCAGTAAAGGCAGCCATACGATCCCTCTCTGATCAGATTCGATCAGATAGGGATCTGTCAGCTGGTCGATCTAATGGCACATCGACCAGTGTATGGCCACCTTTATACTGTAAAACCATTCAGCAGTCACTACTATGTCCTGATATGACCCAGGAAACGATTGAGCGATTCCATTATATAGTACTTAGACAGCCGTTGCAGCCGGTGAGGCCGTGTGATTGCTGGTGGTACACATATATGTGCTGTACCTGCTCACCAGACATCACATGCGATCACCAGAGCACATTATATAATACATAGATGGTTTATGCAGTATGATTGCCGGTCATTCACAACAACAACAACAAAACTTCTTCCGTGTACGCGTATGTGCTGTACACGTATGTGCTGAGACTTGCTCACCAGGTGTCACTACAGATGAGTATATTTCATAAATATAACATAGCTGTGGTGCTTGAGGCGGGATGATCACCCATGATGCACTGCTGTGGAATAACGCACAAGCTCCTATTCATTTCAGTGCAGCCTGCTACACACATGCAATTTTAGTTTCAAATTCTTTTATTGAAGTTTGCAAAGCATAACATACAAGTGGTACACTGTTTGCCGAACATCAAGGGTTGTTTTCAGTACTCCAAGGCCACGGGCCTAATTATCGTACAAAGTAATACAAAGGAGAAAAAGCATTGTCCTGGCGGTGGCATAACCAAGCATCTCGCCAAGATTTGATCATACAACTTCCAGTGGACAGTTGTTATATACACACATGCAATTTTACTTGGTTAATTTTGCCATCTCCATATACAGTACGTTTGAGAGCTTACCTACACAGTAGGTCATTGTAATCGGGATCTGTTGGTCCTCATGCTACATGGAGGTTGGTAAAATTGGTCAATGATTGGCCAATCATAATTGAAAGTGTGTACCAGGCTTTAGGGTTTTGGCCAATTTTGATTAACCAATCACTGACCAATGTTACCACCTCTATGTAGCATGAGGAGCAACAGATCCTGATTACGATGAACAGTCTGTGAAGGAAAGCGCTCATAGGGGTTGATTCACTAAGAAAAATACCATCTGTATATGGAGGTAGTAAAATTGGCCAATCAAAATTGCATGTGTGTACCAGGCTTCAGCGTTCAGATTCTTATTTCTGTCTACACTCCTCTTTTCCTGTCACATCACTGCTGGGTCCATCTAATGGTGCCCATATACGGTACAATAAAGACGTTTGATTTCTCGTTTATTCTACTAAAATGATTGCATCGAATGAGAGACAAAAATAATCTTTTTTTTTTTCGATCAAGAAAAATGAACGATTATACAATTTTTTTTCAATAAAAATCTGATCGGACAAAAAAATCTTTATATTCAATCTAACAGAATAATCGAACGACATTATCTATTCGAAAAAAATGAAAAACTTGTACCGTGTATGGACACCATAATGGTTCCCATACACGGTACACTAAAAACGTTTGATTTTCCTGTTTATTCGACCAAAACAATCGAATTGAATGAAAGTAAAAAATCCTTTTTTTTTTATCAAGAAAAACTAACAGTTATCCCGTTTTTTTTTTTTTTTTGTATAAAAATCCGATTGGATGTGTTGGAAAAAATCTTTATATTCGATCTAACGGAAGGATTGAACTAATTTATCTAATCGAAAAAAATGCAAAATTGTACCATGTATGGGCAGCCTTTGGTACATCTCTGCTGCAGGGATATAGACGGCGATAAGGACCTGGCAGAGGCTATAACCTGTCTTCCTTTTAGCCACTTTTAGGCCTCATTCACATCATACGCTTCCGTGCGCTTTTGGAAGCGCGTATAACGTGGTAACATGCAGGAACGGCGGAAGGGTAAAGACACTTCTGCCGTTCAGATCAAATGCACTGCGCAGCAGTACGATGCGCTATGATGCGATTGCGTACTGCATCCTACATTCTGTCCGCAAGCGCAGAGCTGATCCATTCACTGTCAATGGATGGGATCAGCAGTGCAGCAGGTAGCAGCGCAGATAGCGTGTGATCGTACGCGTTGCGTTCTGATCGCACTGCTATCTGCGCTGAGTAGATGTGAATGAGGCCTTATTGCAGATCTTTTTAATGCATTAGTTATTTAGTTTTGTGGTTTAGTGGATGTCAGGTTGCAGTGATGACCCAATTATGGAGACTTTCGTGTAAGGACTGTCAGTCTAACGAGCTGTCAGAGGGAGAGGAAGTGTTTATTTGGCTGTTGTTTAGCTGTACAGTACAGCTCACTCACTTAAAGAGAACCAGAGATGAAGCACCCTCTTGTATTTTACCTTATAAATCAGTGGGAACATGACAGTAAACACCTAATCTGCCCTTTGTTTCATTGTTCTCTGTGTAATCTGACTGTTATCACGTCTGATAAGAATCCCCGACTGAGAAGTCAGGCTGCTCCGTCTAGCTTTGCTACAGAAAGATTATAGCTAAGTCTGTATTCTGTGGTGTTATTTCAAGCCCAAGCCTGCCCCCTTGTGGCTTTGCTATAATGACTCAGCTATAATCATTCCCAGCAAAGCCAGATTTAATTGCTCAGTCTGGGATTCTTGTGACTGCTGTTAACAGACACTTTTAGCAGTGAGGAGGAAACAGAGAGCATGGTAAGTGTTTTCTCTAATGTTCTTACTGATATACATGGTAAAATACACAAGGGTGCTTCGTCTCTGGTTCCCTTTAAGGTAGCCACACACCATACAATTTTTTAAATATCTGTTCAATTCAAGAATAGCAATCAATTTTTCTGACTGATTGTAACAGTTCAAAAATCTGACCAATGTACCACACACCTATGTTCATTCTTTCCCCAATCATTGAATAAAATAATTAAAAGCTCAGAAAATATTGATTGGAACTGTACATCAAGTAATTGACAATCCATCACACACCATACAATTCTTGATAAAGTTGGTCTGAAATTTTCAACATGTCCAATCTCAATCGAAAGCAAAGAAAAGCTCTTGATTTTTCAGGACAACCGATCGTAATTATCGAATTGGCGAAAAATTGGATCTTTTAACTGTATGTTGTGTGGCCACCTTTAGGCCTCTTTTCCATGGGCTGTTGAACGGTGTGCTCAGCAAGCAGTTGCCAGGCAGCAGTGAGCAGCTGCCAGGCAGCAGAGAGCAGAGCTGCCAGGCAGCAGAGAGCAGAGCTGCCAGGCAGCAGAGAGCAGAGCTGCCAGGCAGCAGAGAGCAGTTGTGTGAGTTTGAGAGGCATTTCACTGCCTGTAAACAGTTTGTGGAAAAGAGGCCTAATAATATACACAATAATAATACACAACATGGAGAAGAGCTTGGATCTCACGATCCAGACACTGGATGGAACCGTTGAAGATGAGGAGGGTGGAGTAAAGCCGGAGCAAGAAGCAGAGGCAGCCGCTAGTTGGGTCACAGTTAGAAGGGGTAGGGGAAAAAGTGGCAGGGAGGCTAGTCCCGAGTTGTCCCTCACTAATAAGTATGCTTGTTTGCGTAATATTGGGGAGGATGATTCAGGAGTAGCAATGCTGCAGCAGGATGTGCTCCTTAGCAACCAAGGGGCAGACTGCTGTAACGAGAAAGGGAATAGGAGTGCAGCTAAGGCTAGACAGGTACTGGTGGTAGGGGATTCAATTATTAGGCGCACAGATAGGGTAATCTGTCGAAGAAACCGCGAATGCCGTACAGTCTGTTGCCTCCCGGGTGCTCGGGTTCGGCATGTAGCGGAAAGAATTGACAGATTACTGGGTGGGGCTGGGGAAGACCCGGCTGTCATGGTACACATTGGCACCAATGACAAAGTTAGTGGGAGATGGAAGGTCCTCAAAAAGGATTTTCAGGTACTTGGAGATAAACTTAAAGCAAGGACCTCCAAGGTGGTGTTTTCTGAAATACTGCCAGTGCCACGCGCTACATCTGAGAGACAGAGGGAGCTTAGGGAGTTAAATAAGTGGCTGAGAAATTGGTGTAGGAAGGAAGGGTTTGGGTTCCTGGAGAACTGGGCAGACTTTGCAGTCGGCTACAGGTTCTACAGCAGGGATGGGCTGCACCTTAATGGGGAGGGTGCAGCTGCATTGGGGGAGAAGATGGCTAAACGGTTGGAGGAGATTTTAAACTAGGATCTGGGGGGAGGCGGGAGGATAAAGTCTCAATACGTAGACAAGATGAGGTAAAAAGACAGTGGGAACCTATCATTAGGGAGGGTGGAGAGGGGGGTGGGGACAGTGTAAAGATTAAGGAGGTTGGTAAAAATTCAAGTAGCCAATTTCATGTAAACAAAATTGGTAAATGTGGTGGTAAAAATATAAAGTGCATGGTAACCAATGCTCGGAGCCTTGCAAATAAAATAGACGAACTAGAGTTCATTCTGAATGACAAAGGCTATGACATTGTGGGAATAACCGAGACATGGATGGATGAAAGCCATGACTGGATAGCTAATTTAAAAGGATACAATGTGTTTAGGAGGGATAGAACAGGGAAAAAAGGTGGAGGGGTTTGTCTCTTTGTTAAGAATTCTCTTACAGCTGTCCTCAACGATGAGATGGAGGAAGATTGCGAAGATGTGGAGTCCGTTTGGGTAAATATTCATGGTGGAAATAAAAGTTGCCAATTGCTTATTGGGGTATGCTACAGTCCACCTCTTATTAATGAAGCTGCAGAACTGCGATTACTACAGCAGATTGAAAAAGCTGCAGGTAAAAATGAGGTCATAATTATGGGCGACTTCAACTTTCCAGACATTGACTGGAGTATTGAGGCCACCCATTCTGGTAAAAGCAGCAGATTTCTGGCAGCACTACAGGACAATTACTTGACTCAAATGGTAACTGAACCAACTAGGGGGCATGCGTTACTGGATCTGATCATTTCTAATAGACCAGATAATGTATCAAATGTGCAGGTTCAAGAACATTTGGGAAATAGTGATCACAACATGATAACGTTTGATCTGGTGACTGACAGGCCACGGGGCAGCGGGACCACTAAAACTATGAATTTTAGAAAAGCAAAGTTCACTCAAATTAGGCAGGCACTAAGTTTGGTGAACTGGGATAATGTACTACAAGGGGAAGACACTGAAGGGAAATGGCAAGCTTTTAAACTTATACTCAATCAATACTGTAGTATGTATATAATGTATATAAAGGCCTCTATGGATGAATAGAAAGGTTAAAGATGAAATGAAGAGGAAAAAGAATGCCTATAAGGTCTTAAAACAGGAGGGGACCGAGGCTGCACTAAGCAATTATAAGGAGTGCAATAAAAATTGTAAAAAAGAAATTAGGCAGGCAAAGATTGAAGCTGAAAAACAAATCGCTAAGGATATCAAATCTAACCCAAAAAAGTTTTACAAGTACATTAACTCTAAAAAAAGAAAGGTTGACTGTATAGGACTCCTAAAGGATGAGGATGGGAACTCAATGGTGGATGACCAAGATAAGGCAGAGTTATTAAATGCTTTCTTTGCTTCTGTCTTCACAAAAGAAACAGCACTGTTGCAAACTACAGAGGCAGAAGAGTCTCAATCTTCTAACTGTAATATTAAATACTTAACGCAGGAAGAAGTGAAGGCAAGACTAAATAAATTAAAAATAGACAAGGCACCTGGCCCGGATGGCATGCATCCTCGGGTCCTAAGGGAATTAAGTTCAGTTATAGATAAACCCCTTTATCTTATCTTTTGTGACTCTCTTGCAACTGGCAGAGTCCCAGTGGATTGGCGTACAGCCCACGTTTTCCCATTATTTAAGAAGGGCAAAAAATCTGATCCAGGAAATTATAGACCTGTAAGTTTAACATCAGTTGTATGCAAACTATTTGAGGGGTTACTAAGAGATACTATACATGACTTCATAGTAGAAAATAATCTTATTTCTCAGCATCAACATGGGTTTACTAAAGACAGGTCCTGTTTGACTAACATGCTCAGCTTTTATGAGGTAGTGAATGCTAATATGGATATTGGGAATGCTGTAGATGTGATATACTTGGACTTTGCAAAGGCCTTCGACACTGTTCCCCACAAAAGTCTGGTGCAAAAGTTGAGGATGCAAGGACTGGGGAAGAGTCTGTGTTCATGGATAGGGAACTGGCTAATGGACAGAAAACAAAGAGTTGTGGTCAATGAATTGTACTCAAAATGGGAGACTGTTAGCAGTGGGGTCCCACAGGGGTCTGTTCTGGGTCCAGTGCTCTTCAATTTATTTATTAATGACCTAGTAGATGCAGTAGTGAGCAATGTTACTATTTTTGCAGATGATACAAAATTGTGCAGAATCATCAACTCTCAGGAAGATAGTGTCATATTGCAACAGGATCTGGATAGGATGGCTATATGGGCACATACATGGCAGATGAAATTCAATGTTGACAAATGTAAGGTCATGCATTTTGGACGTACTAATGGTCTAGCACCATACAAAATAAATGGGATACAGTTGGGGACATCAAACTTGGAGAAGGACTTAGGAGTACTCATTGACAACAAGTTAAATAATCGTACTCAATGCCAAGCAGCTGCAGCTAAAGCTAACAAAATTTTGGGATGCATTAAAAGGGAAATAAAAACTCGAGATGCTAGCATAATATTGCCCCAGTTTAACTCTCTAGTAAGGCCACATCTGGAATATGGAATTCAGTTCTGGGCACCACATTACAAAAAAGATATTGCAGTTTTAGAGTAGGTGCAGAGACGAGCAACAAAATTGATGCGTGGGATGGAAGGTCTCACTTATCGAGAAAGGTTAGATAAACTGGGTTTATTTAGTCTAGAGAAAAGACGCCTTACAGGGGATCTAATTAACATGTATAAATACATCAGAGGGCAATATAATACCTTGGCGGATGAGCTTTTTGTCCCTAGGCCTTCTCAAAGGACTAGAGGACATGATCTGTGCATGGAGGAAAAACGTTTTAACCATTTATTTAGGAAAGGGTTCTTTACAGTAAGAGTGATTAAGATGTGGAATGCATTGCCACAGGAAGTCGTTATGGCAAACTCTATACCTGCATTTAAAGGGGGCTTAGATGCTTTCCTTGCGTTGAAAGACATCCATGGCTACAATTACTAGGTAATGCCTAATGATGTTGATCCAGGGATTTTATCTGATTGCCATCTGGAGTCGGGAAGGAATTTTTCCCTTTAGGGGCTAATTGGACCATGCCTTGTAAGGGTTTTTTCGCCTTCCTCTGGATCAGCAGTGATATGTGAGGGAGCAGGCTGGTGTTGTACTTTATACTGGTTGAACTCGATGGGCGTATGTCTTTTTTCAACCAAGATAACTATGTAACTATGTAACTATGTAATATAGCTGTATAACATTGCTGTCACATTATCTCTGGTCCAGGAAAAGGAAATGTAGAGCGCACTCCACAGAACAGACGCATCTCAGAAGTCCCAGATCCTCCACCCCCTTCTGAAGGTTCTAGCCCCGCCTCCATGACCACCTCTTCCCACCCCTCCATCGCCCGGCCCTGGGGCCACCGCCGGTCCTACTCAGAGGACTTCCAGAAACATGGCAGCTTCCCTTCTCCTGAGGTCTTCCAGATGCTTCTAGCAGCCGAGGCTCAGAGCAGCAAAAAGTGAGACTTCCTGCGTGTAACACGTCACAGAGACATGGTAAAGACACGTGTGTGAGCTGTGTGTGCTCTCCCTGCAGGGAACTGACACCGCTGGAAGAGGCCTCCATACAGAACCAGAAGCTCAGAGCTGCATATGAGGTCCGTCTGGCAAGACTAGACCCAAGACAGGCTTCCCAGAAGACCTCGCTGGTAAGTGATGCCATTTAGCGGTGGTGGGGCGGAGGGTGTTTGGGTATAAAGCCTGGACCTGAAAGTGCACCTGAAGTGACATGGATATGGAGGTTGCCATATTTATTTCCTTATAAACAATACCAGTTTCCTAGCGTTCTGCACGTATCTAGGCGCTCAGAACTCTGTTGCATCGGATATTGCACTGTTCACTGACCTGATGAAGCGGCGGTTGGCTGTGAAACGCGTTGCCAATTATTTGTGCTGAATAAAAAGTCTGAATCTTTCGAGCCAAGACTTACCATTTATTTTACTTTGTCATTTAATTCCATTTTTTTTTTTTTTTTTTTTTGGGCGGTTCTCCCATTTTCCTTTACTAGTCACTACCCCACTGGGGTTTCATGCACTGATCAGCGCTGCTGTGGCCACGTACATGCTTGAGCGCCGGATCTTCCATAGTGGGCTGGGAGGTTTCTCTCAGATGTTGCTCCTACATCAAGTCGGCATGAGCCACTGCTTTTTTGGATGTAGGGACTACGTCCATTGTAGGAATGGTCAGTGATATGCAAATAATTTTCGAGTTGATGCAGGATTATGCAAATTTTGTATGCAGATTTATGCAGCTTGAAAATGGACCAGTTGAATTTTACCTCGGCAAGATTTGATTGGGCTATTTTCAAGCTGCATAAATTTGCATGCAAAATTTGCATAATGCTGCATTAAGTCAACTAATTATTTGCATTTGTTTGACCATCCCTAGTCCATTGCGCACAACTGGTTAAGACCTATGCTGCTCCATGTATTAGTCCAGTGTTGGGACTAAGACCCTGCCTGTCCAAACTCCTCCCTACAGTCGTCTGCTCCACCCCATCCATTAACCTCATTGGTGGAGAGGCACCACCTCCCATTTCCTGATTAACAGGGCTGGTGAGAGGAAGCTTGGCCCGCTCTCTCTCCCAGAATACCGCTGGCTCGGGGGACTCAGAGCAGCCACTGCCAGCAAATCACTGGTCAAAAATAAAGTATCTAGGAGATATTTTACGAACTTAAATGTATAAGGATGAAGGGTGGGATTGAATTAAAAATATTTTCGCTAGACTGTAATTCTGCGTGAACAGACATTGAGCATTTATCAGACACAGGTGATTAGAAATTAAAAGAACGATTTAGACTAAAATGAGAGGCTACAAATGCATTTGTATGTCTCACCATTGTAAAAAGTGGCTGTGTGAGCGGAAATTGGGGTCAAATAAGGGGAGAGAGAGGACACTCATACAGCAATTTGTGCATACAAATTTCTACAGATAATTAATAATAATAAGGTATTGTATTTTATTTGTGTGGAATGCAATCCTGTCCTATATCTTTAATGATGGAGAAAGACTTTAAAGGGAACCTGAGATCAATGAATAGCCTGTATTTATACTTTCCTGGGGCTTCCATGAGGTCCGTGGAGTGCCTCACCGTCCTCCTCGGCTGCTCTGTTCTGCTGCTATATGGCCTGGTAATCGGGTCAGCCACGCTCCACTGAGCAGTACATGCTGCTCATCTATAGCTGTCTGTACAGCGCTCATTCCCTGAAAACTGTTGTTTTCCCATCCAGGGCACTATCTGCATAGAGTTTGTATGTTCTCCCTATGTTTACAGGGGTTTCCTCTGAACACAGTGGTTTCCTCCAACATCTCAAAAAATACAGATATACTGGCTTCCCCCTAAATTGGCCCTAGACTGCAATGGACTATGACTATGGATTAGATTGTGAGCCCTTCTGAGGACAGTTAGTGACAAGTCTATATACACTGCAGCGCTGCAGATGATGTCAGCGCTATATAATGACTAAATAATAACAGCAATCACTATGGATGACAGTAATTGTGCACGAGTAGGAACCTGTAAAGGTGGCCACACACCATACAATTTTTTTAAATACCTGTTCAATTCAAGAATATCAATCAGTTTTTCTGACTGATTGTAGGAATTCAAAAATCTGACCAATGTACCACACACCTATGTTTAATTTTTCCCCAGTCATGAATAAAACAATTGAAAGCTGAGAAAAAAATGATTGGAACTGTACATCAACTATATGTATTTAGAAGCAGAAAGCGTGCATCTTCCGTCCAAGCGTGTATATTTATTGCAAGTGAACAACACCAGTGCAGGTACAGTACATAACACATAATTCATGAATTGTGTTATGTACAGTACCTGCACTGGTGTTGTTCACTTGCAATAAATATACATGCTTGGACGGAAGATGCACGCTTTCTGCTTCTAAATACATACAGTTTAAGTTTCTTCCTTCAAAATGCCATAGCGGAGCACACGTCCTATGTAAGCAATATAAATATGCGTAGCCTGTCAGCGACTCGTTAGCCGCCCTTGTACACAGAACTCGCACAATAAGCTGAAGACAGAATACCTCTTAAAGGAGAAGTGCCGCGCCGCCTCTGTTTCTCTTTAACTGTACATCAAGTAATTGACAATTTATCCCATACCATACAATTCTTGATAAAGTTGGTCTGAAATTTCCAACATGTCCACTCTCCAAAAATCGAAAACCAAACCAACGAAAAAAAAAAAACAAGAAATTTGATCGGATTTATTGAAAACAAAGAAAAGCTCTCGATTTTTCACGACAACCTATCTAAGTTATAAAATTGGTGAAAAATTGGATCTTTTAATTGTATGGTGTGTGGCCACCAGGCTGTATTCCCACTACAGCGAAAAACTGACATTTGATTTACTGCATCACAGAACTGACACTTGTCAGTCTGCAATGGACCCGTTGCAGTAAGCAGATTACAAGAGGCTCCTTCTCTGGACAGCTTTAAAAAAGGCTAAAAACTCACCTCTTTTCCCTAGCCTTTGAGACTGCATAATGCAGGTTCAGAGCACTTTGAGTCCCCAGGGAGAAAAGCTCTATATAAATGTTATTGTTATAGTGGTAACACATCCTCCCCTGGGCTCCAGCCGGACCACAGCGGACCGGACGCCACACTGCCTACAGCGCTCCCGCTGGCTGTTCCAGGTCCTGCACAATCGGTAACCCAGCGTAATGCACATGAATGCTTCCTGATGATGGGAGGGGGAGAGAGTTGCCTGGTACAGTAGTTAATGAACTCCCCATCCCACATAATACATGAGAATGGAGCTGCAGTTGGGGGACGGCTGGAAGCCAATTATGTAAAATCACGTCTGTAGAGGAACTGAATCAGCAACACCTGAGAAAATTATTGTGCTAACACCCCCCTCCCCTCCCCCCTTCCCCCTCAGCAAACAGACTCACCATGAATAGAAATACCAGGTACAATAGGAACACAGTGTCCCCTCTGAATATACAAACCTCTCCGCCCCCTGTGGTGACTCCTCCCCTCTGCCGAGAGTAAGACCCCATACTGTCCTCACTGCTCCAACCTGGAGTTTTCCACAGCATTACCTGCTCAGCAAAGGTGGCCAAACAACCAATTTGATTATTATCAAATTGGTTCAAAATTGGTGCTGCCATGTGCAAGCCGGACCGCCAAAGTGACCAATTTCAGGCGACATACTGCAAGATGTCGGGCCAAAGTTGGTTGGTCGGGGGTACGGTGGCCGATTTCGGAACGATCGACGAAACAATGAAACCCCCCTAATGTATAAATGCCCCCCCCCCAGTGTGTGCATTTATACATTACCTGCCCTGTGTCAGCCTCCACGCGGTGTCGGTAACCTCCGGGCGGCTCTCCGTACACACCACTGGCGCATAGCATCTAGCGTCAACGCATAGTGTATGACATCAGACGCTATGCGCCAGTGGCGTGTACGGAGAGCCGCCCGGAGGTTACCACCACCGCGTGGAGGCTGACACAGGACAGAAAATGTATGCATGCACACACGAGGGCACATTTATACATTAGGAGAGCAGCGGCGGTGCAGACGTGGTGGGCTCAGACTATTCCCCGAAGATTTCATGCTGGAATCGGCCTTTACTGTATGGGCAGCTTCGACAAAGAGACAAATTTATGTCCAATCAGATTCGATTAGAGATACATTTCTCTGTTTGTCGAGTCTACCCATAATCTTCTGATGTATGGGCACCTTAAAATGTAACTGTTGGGCATAAAATCAAAAATCAATTCTTTATTTTTATCTGGTAAACAAGTAATAAGGATGCTAACCAAGCAATCATATTACATGACTCTTATTTGGTACGTTGCCGCAAAAATAAAGTTGCAGGGCATGCTGGGTTGTCCCTTTTTGCTTCTGTACATTAGTTTAGTCTGAGGGGAAATAAAGAAGCAAAAAGGACAACCCAGCATGCCCTGCAACTTCCTTTGTGCGGCAACGTAATAGGGATTTTAACTTTTGGATTGCCTGGTTAGCATTCTTATTACTTGTTTACCAGATAAAAATAAAGAATTGATTTTTGATTTTATGCCCGACAGTTACACTTTAAAGCGGAACTGTAAAGTCACTGTAAAGCAAACCGTTTCGCTTACCTGGGGCTTCCCTAATCCCCCAGCAGCCGTCCTGTCCTGCGCCTGTCCCGCGCGATCCTCTGTTCTCCCGCACCAGCCAGTTCCGTTACCGTCATCTTGCAAGTCGGCGGCTACTGTGCCTGCGCCCCTCGGGCTACGCGAAGCTTTCTTTGCAAATTCCGGCCGCGTCCTGTACTATTAGCGGGAGAACGGAGGCTCCTGCAGGACCGGCGCAGGGGAAGCCCCAGGTAAGTGAAACTGTTTGCTTTACAGATTAAACACATTAAACACTATTTACTCCTTCCCTTCTGCAGTGTGGTGCTGTGGAGCATTTCAATATATACCTGCTCCAGTCTAGCTTTGGCTCTCCTTGAACCTCCCCGACAGCCACACGCTCCATGCTGCATACATGGCTCCTGACTGTATGTCATGTGATCAGAAGGAAGTCTGGAAGCTCAGTGAATGGGATTAGCAGGAAGAACATAAGAGACAATGGGCCTGATTCACAAAGCACTGCAAACTGTTTAGCATGGGTGTGCTGAACAGTTAGCACGTGAAGTGCCGTTTGCGGACTTTTGCGCGCACAAAGTGCCGCGATTCACGCGATCGCTGACTTTTGCGCGCGCAAAAGTCCGCAATCACGCAAATCGCGGCACTTTGCGCGCGCAAAAGTCCGCAAACGGCACTTCACGTGCTAACTGTTCAGCACACCCATGCTAAACAGTTTGCACCGCTTAGTGAATCAAGCCCAATGTATCGCTGGAGTAGGCAAACATTACACTGCTACGCTGCTCTACACCATGGGGGCTCCCATGGATTATTGCCACACTTCCAGGGCCGATTCTAGACTTTTTGCTGCTTGAGGCAAACTTCTGAGCACCCGACAATTTACTCTGCTTCATTTAATGTTCTCACATGACATGCTGCAGCTTAACACAATAGCACACTGGCTGGCTGTGAGTCTGACACAAACAAACTGCTCACCCTCAGCCACTCCATTCATCCTCAGTTAAGACAGCAGTGCCACCTCCTCCCTTCTGCTGTGCAAGTCAAGTGACACACTGCTGCTCTCCTGCCTCCCCCCCTCCTCACTCACTGTCAGACTCCTCACACAGCACAACAAGCTGCTTTTCCCCAATGATGACCTCACTCTCCTCTCGCTTCTCCTCCTACTCTGACTGCATGCTGTAAGTGTAAACACAGTACAAACATGCTGCCCCTGCAGTCTCTTATGCAAATGTTTCACCTTGCTTCATGAGAGAACCGGCCCTGCACACTCCAGCTCAAACTGACAATGTTTCAGTCAGAAGCTCAGTCACCGGAGTGCTCCTTTGGACTGGAAGGCAGTGTGCTTTCTTTCTTTTGCTGCTTACAATAATGGACATTGGGAGCTCTCAAGGGCCACATAAAATGGCAAGGAGGGCCGCATTCAGCCCACTTGCTTTGTGTTTGACACCTGTGCCCCTCGGGAATGTAAACTCTTCCTGGTACGATAACTCCTGATGCTCCCCCAAGGAATGCAGACATGGGAGCACTGGCCAGGGGGTAGATTTCCCCCCAGGCTTCCTCTCATTTCATGATTTAGTGCTGGTACAGTGCCTGGGTCGGTTCACACGGACGTCTGCCGTCGTTTTTTTTTTTTTTTTTGGTTGTTTAAACTACGCTTTTAACCTCTCGTAATAGGTTTCAATGAAAGCGTTTGTTAGTATCGTCTGTCAGCGGTTTTGGGAGTTTTTTTCAGCGTTGAGGTTGATGGCGTTCTTTCGGACGCCTCATGCGACTTCTTTTGACGGCTGCGTTTGACAAACGTCAGCGGTAAACGCGTACAATCGCCGTCTAAAGCGTGCGAACGGTTGTGTTGAAGGTTGTAGGCGTCCTGGAGGTATACGGTTGACTGGAAATAGACCAGAATTCATAGGGAAGGGTGTTGACAGGAAATGGACCATAATCCAATATCAAATGCTGTTGAACGCGAACGCTCACTCGAACGCTGACAACCGCAGGCAAACAGTTTTGTCAGCCGCGGTTCAAACGACATGGCGATTTATGTCGTTCGGCGTTCAGCGGTTGAACGCTTATAGACGCGGATGCAGCACAGACGTTCGTGTGAACCGGCCCTAAAGCAATGTGACCCGCTAGGCTGGCTGAGGGAAATAAACGCCCAATTACAGAGCAATTAGAGGGCGGGCAAGCTGGTAAATATACACAGCATGATGCAGAGCAGAGGCTTGCCTGCAGGGTCCATGGGATAAAAATCTGTCTAGTCTCTCACCATTGTTAAAATGACTGCATGTGCAAAGCTACATAAGGTATTGTCTAGGCTGAAAAGTTTTCAACACTCCAGGAGGGCTGCTTGCAGACAGTCACTAGACTCCAGAAGGGCTGCTGGCAGACAGTCCCCTAGACTCCAGGAGGGCTGCTGGCAGACAGTCCCTAGACTCCAGAAGGGCTGCTGGCAGACAGTCCCTAGACTCCAGGGGGGCTGCTGGCAGACAGTCCCTAGACTCCAGGAGGGCTGCTTGCATGTGAATTCTGCTGATAAATTCTGAACACAACGGAAACCCCGGCTGTTGTAACTCAAAACGTATTATGTGCCCCCCCCCTCCCCGGTGCATTATACTTTACCTGTCACGCTGTCCCTCAAATGTTCTTACTGTATTTCCCATGTGACTACTGGCATATAGCACGAGGGGCACGTGTGTGATGTCATTTGGGCTGGGGCTGCCGGGAAAACGGGCCTCTAGTTTGTGTTTTCGCTCCAGGCCAAAAGGTCCCAGTGTTCCCCTGAATGGAGAAACCTTGCAGAGTCAGAGTGTGGGTGCTTATTCTATGCCTGTGGTAATGGTGATATTTCTTCTCTAGACGCTCTCCCTCCAGCGACAGATGATGGAGAATCTGGTGATTGCTAAGGCCAGAGAAGAGACTGTATCCTTCTTTCAGAATATACTTCTAGCCATCACTATGCAACTGCTCCCAACACTGACTGACTATAAATGAATCTACGTAGGTACCAGCCAAGCGTGGTGAATGTTTTCTGATCTGATGAAGGTATATGCAGTCTGCAAGCCTCTGTAAGATGTGAGCAGGCAATGCAGTGAGCTCCTATATAGCGTATACTCAGGACCATGGATGAAGGGTATATAGTGCTAAGCCAGGTGCATGTATACTGAGGGGGTGAGTTGGCAGTATATAGCCAGGAGCATGCATGGTGAGTACAGTATATAGTGCAAAGCCAGGCACATGTGTACTGTGATGGTGTGGGGTAGTGTATAACCAGGTACATATATATGATTAAGTGAGTAGGAATGTGGGTGTATGTGTATAGATATATAGATAGTCTGGGATTGTAGGTATGTAGTGTATAGCTGAGTACATATATATACTGTGAAGGTGTGTAGGTAGTATATACTTGGATGGTGGGTATACGGTATATAGTGAGGTACACACATACTAGGATGGTGGGTATGTAGTGTATAGCTGGGTACACACATACTAGGATGGTGGGTATGTAGTGTATAGCTGGGTACACACATACTGGGATGGTGGGTATGTAGTGTATAGCTGGGTACACACATACTGGGATGGTGGGTATGTAGTGTATAGCTGGGTACACATACTGGGATGGTGGGTATGTAGTGTATAGCTGGGTGCACACATACTGGAATGGTGGGTATGTAGTGTATAGCTGGGTACACATACTGGGATGGTGGGTATGTAGTGTATAGCCGGGTACACACATACTGGGATGGTGGGTATGTAGTGTATAGCTGGGTACACATACTGGGATGGTGGGTATATAGTGTATAGCCAGGTACACACATACTGGGATGGTGGGTATGTAGTGTATAGCTGGGTACACACATACTGGGATGGTGGATATGTAGTGTATAGCTGGGTGCACACATACTGGGATGGTGGGTATGTAGTGTATAGCTGGGTACACATACTGGGATGGTGGGTATGTAGTGTATAGCTGGATGCACACATACTGGGATGGTGGGTATGTAGTGTATAGCTGGGTGCACACATACTAGGATGGTGGGTATGTAGTGTATAGCTGGGTGCACACATACTGGGATGGTGGGTATGTAGTGTATAGCCGGGTACACACATACTGGGATGGTGGGTATGTAGTGTATAGCTGGGTGCACACATACTGGGATGGGGGGCATGTAGTGTATAGCCGGGTACACACATACTTGGATGGTAGGTATGTAGTGTATAGCCGGGTACACACATACTAGGATGGTGGGTATGTAGTGTATAGCTGGGTACACACATACTAGGATGGTGGGTATGTAGTGTATAGCTGGGTACACATACTGGGATGGTGGGTATGTAGTGTATAGCCGGGTGCACACATACTGGGATGGTGGGTATGTAGTGTATAACCAGGTACACACATACTGGGATGGTGGATATGTAGTGTATAGCTGGGTACACACATACTGGGATGGTGGGTATGTAGTGTATAGCTGGGTACACACATACTAGGATGGTGGGTATGTAGTGTATAGCTGGGTACACACATACTGGGATGGTGGGTATGTAGTGTATAGCTGGGTACACACATACTGGGATGGTGGATATGTAGTGTATAGCCGGGTACACACATACTGGGATGGTGGGTATGTAGTGTATAGCTGGGTACACACATACTGGGATGGTGGGTATGTAGTGTATAGCTGGGTGCACACATACTGGGATGGTGGGTATGTAGTGTATAGCCGGGTACACACATACTGGGATGGTGGGTATGTAGTGTATAGCTGGGTGCACCCATACTGGGATGGTGGGTATGTAGTGTATAGCTGGGTACACACTGGGATGGTGGGTATGTAGTGTATAGCTGGGTACACACGTACTGAGATGGTGGGTATGTAGTGTATAGCCGGGTACACACATACTGGGATGGTGGGTATGTAGTGTATAGCCGGTTACACACATACTGGGATGGTGGGTATGTAGTGTATAGCCGGGTACACACATACTGGGATGGTGGGTATGTAGTGTATAGCTGGGTACACACATACTGGGGTGGTGGGTATGTAGTGTATAGCCAGGTACACACATACTGGGATGGTGGGTATGTAGTGTATAGCCAGGTACACACATACTGGGATGGTGGGTATGTAGTGTATAGCTGGGTACACATACTGGGATGGTGGGTATGTAGTGTATAGCTGGGTGCACCCATACTGGGATGGTGGGTATGTAGTGTATAGCTGGGTGCACTCATACTGGGATGGTGGGTATGTAGTGTATAGCCGGGTGTACACATACTGGGATGGTGGGTATATAGTGTATAGCCGGGTGCACACATACTGGGATGGTGGGTATGTAGTGTATAACTGGGTGCACTCATACTGGGATGGTGGGTATGTAGTGTATAGCCGGGTGCACCCATACTGGGATGGTGGGTATATAGTGTATAGCCGGGTACACACATACTGGGATGGTGGGTATGTAGTGTATAGCCGGGTGCACTCATACTGGGATGGTGGGTATGTAGTGTATAGCCGGGTACACACATACTGGGATGGTGGGTATGTAGTGTATAGCCAGGTACACACATACTGGGATGGTGGGTATGTAGTGTATAGCCGGGTACACACATACTGGGATAGTGGGTATGTAGTGTATAGCTGGGTGCACCCATGCTGGGATGGTGGGTATGTAGTGTATAGCCGGGTACACACATACTGGGATGGTGGGTATGTAGTGTATAGCTGGGTGCACCCATACTAGGATGGTGGGTATGTAGTGTATAGCCGGGTACACACATACTGGGATGGTGGGTATGTAGTGTATAGCTGGGTGCACTCATACTGGGATGGTGGGTATGTAGTGTATAGCCGGGTACACACATACTGGGATGGTGGGTATGTAGTGTATAGCCAGGTACACACATACTGGGATGGTGGGTATGTAGTGTATAGCCGGGTGCACCCATGCTGGGATGGTGGGTATGTAGTGTATAGCCGGGTACACACATACTGGGATGGTGGATATGTAGTATATAGCTGGGTGCACCCATACTGGGATGGTGGGTATGTAGTGTATAGCCGGGTACACACATACTGGGATGGTGGGTATGTAGTGTATAGCTGGGTGCACTCATACTGGGATGGTGGGTATGTAGTGTAAATCCGGGTGCACACATACTGGGATGGTGAGTATATAGTGTATAGCCGGGTGCACACATACTGGGATGGTGGGTATGTAGTGTATAGCCGGGTACACACATACTGGGATGGTGGGTATGTAGTGTATAGCCGGGTACACACATACTGGGATGGTGGATCTGTAATGTATAGCCGGGTGCACACATACTGGGATGGTGGGTATGTAGTGTATAGCCGGGTGCACACATACTGGGATGGTGAGTATGTAGTGTATAGCTGGGTGCGCCCATACTGGGATGGTGGGTATGTAGTGTATAGCCGGGTACACACATACTGGGATGGTGGGTATGTAGTGTATAGCCGGGTACACACACACTGGGATGGTGGGTATGTAGTGTATAGCCGGGTGCACACATACTGGGATGGTGGGTATGTAGTGTATAGCCGGGTGCACACATACTGGGATGGTGAGTATGTAGTGTATAGCTGGGTGCACCCATACTGGGATGGTGGGTATGTAGTGTATAGCCGGGTACACACATACTGGGATGGTGGGTATGTAGTGTATAGCCGGGTACACACATACTGGGATGGTGGGTATGTAGTGTATAGCCGGGTACACACATACTGGGATGGTGGATCTGTAATGTATAGCCGGGTGCACACATACTGGGATGGTGGGTATGTAGTGTATAGCCGGGTGCACACATACTGGGATGGTGAGTATGTAGTGTATAGCTGGGTGCACCCATACTGGGATGGTGGGTATGTAGTGTATAGCCGGGTACACACATACTGGGATGGTGGGTATGTAGTGTATAGCCGGGTACACACATACTGGGATGGTGGATATGTAATGTATAGCCGGGTGCACACATACTGGGATGGTGGGTATGTAGTGTATAGCCGGGTACACACATACTGGGATGGTGGATATGTAGTGTATAGCTGGGTACACACATACTGGGATGGTGGGAATGTAGTGTATAGCTGGGTACACACATACTGGGATGGTGGGTATGTAGTGTATAGCCAGGTACACACATACTGGGATGGTGGGTATGTAGTGTATAGCCGGGTACACACATACTGGGATGGTGGGTATGTAGTGTATAGCCGGGTACACACACACTGGGATGGTGGGTATGTAGTGTATAGCCGGGTACACACATAC
Organism: Hyperolius riggenbachi; assembly: GCF_040937935.1. Classification (NCBI taxonomy): domain Eukaryota; kingdom Metazoa; phylum Chordata; class Amphibia; order Anura; family Hyperoliidae; genus Hyperolius; species Hyperolius riggenbachi. The sequence continues at coordinate 11,599,195 of NC_090656.1, forward strand.
TGGGATGGTGGATATGTAGTGTATAGCTGGGTACACACATACTGGGATGGTGGGTATGTTTTGTATAGCTGGGTGCACACATACTGGGATGGTGGATATGTAGTGTATAGCTTGGTGCACACATACTGCGATGGTGGGTATGTAGTGTATAGCTGGGTGCACACATACTGGGATGGTGGATATGTAGTGCATAGCCGGGTGCACACATACTGGGATTGTGGATATGTAGTGTATAGCTGGGTACACACATACTGGGATGGTGGATATGTAGTGTATAGCCGGGTACACACATACTGGGATGGTGGATATGTAGTGTATAGCCAGGTACACACATACTGGGATGGTGGATATGTAGTGTATAGCCAGGTACACACATACTGGGATGGTGGATATGTAGTGTATAGCCAGGTACACACATACTGGGATGGTGGGTATGTAGTGTATAGCCAGGTACACACATACTGGGATGGTGGGTATGTAGTGTATAGCCGGGTACACACATACTGGGATGGTGGGTATGTAGTGTATAGCTGGGTACACACATACTGGGATGGTGGATATGTAGTGTATAGCCGGGTACACACACACTGGGATGGTGGGTATGTAGTGTATAGCCGGGTGCACACATACTGGGATGGTGGGTATGTAGTGTATAGCCGGGTGCACACATACTGGGATGGTGAGTATGTAGTGTATAGCTGGGTGCACCCATACTGGGATGGTGGGTATGTAGTGTATAGCCGGGTACACACATACTGGGATGGTGGGTATGTAGTGTATAGCCGGGTACACACATACTGGGATGGTGGATATGTAATGTATAGCCGGGTGCACACATACTGGGATGGTGGGTATGTAGTGTATAGCCAGGTACACACATACTGGGATGGTGGGTATGTAGTGTATAGCTGGGTACACACATACTGGGATGGTGGATATGTAGTGTATAGCCGGGTACACACATACTGGGATGGTGGGTATGTAGTGTATAGCTGGGTACACACATACTGGGATGGTGGATATGTAGTGTATAGCTGGGTACACACATACTGGGATGGTGGGTATATAGTGTATAGCCGGGTGCACACATACTGGGATTGTGGATATGTAGTGTATAGCTGGGTACACACATACTGGGATGGTGGATATGTAGTGCATAGCCGGGTGCACACATACTGGGATTGTGGATATGTAGTGTATAGCTGGGTACACACATACTGGGATGGTGGATATGTAGTGTATAGCCAGGTACACACATACTGGGATGGTGGATATGTAGTGTATAGCCAGGTACACACATACTGGGATGGTGGGTATGTAGTGTATAGCCAGGTACACACATACTGGGATGGTGGGTATGTAGTGTATAGCCGGGTACACACATACTGGGATGGTGGGTAGGCACTGAGGGGAGCATGCAGGCTGACTTTCCATGCTAAAAACACACCACACACCACACACACACCACACACCACACACACTGTACACACACACCACACACACACACACACACACACACACACACACACACACACACACACACACACACACACACACACACACACACACACACACACACACACACACACTGTACACACACACACACACCACACACCACACACCACACACCACACACACACACACACACACACACACACACACACACACCCCACAC
>NC_090656.1:11971444-12138650 GCF_040937935.1 Hyperolius riggenbachi
GGTGTATGGCGAGTTCATAGAAGATTTTATTTTTTGTCACAAGTTAGTGAAAAATGACACTTTGTGAAATCAATTTCCGCTAACTTTTGACAAAAAATAAAATCTTCTATGAGCTCATCATACCCCTAACGGAATACCTTGGGGTGTCTTTTTTCTAAAATGGGGTCACTTGTGGGGTTCCTATACCGCCCTGGCATTTTACGGGCCCAAAACCGTGAGTAGTCTGGAAACCAAATGTCTCAAAATGACTGTTCAGGGGTATAAGCATCTGCAAATTTTGATGACAGGTGGTCTATGAGGGGGCGAATTTTGTGGAACCGGTCATAAGCAGGGTGACCTTTTAGATGACAGGTTGTATTGGGCCTGATCTGATGGATAGGAATGCTAGGGGGGTGACAGGAGATGATTGATGGGTGTCTCAGGGGGTGGTCAGAGGGGGGAATAGATGCAAGCAATGCACTGGCGAGGTGATCAGGGCTGGGGTCTGAGGGTGTGGGCGGGTGATTGAGTGCCCTAGGAGCAGATAGGGGTCTACTCTGATGGGTAGCAGTGACAGGGGGTGATTGATGGGTAATTAGTGGGTGTTTAGGGTAGAGAACAGATGTAAACAATGCACTGGGGAGGTGATCTGACGTCGGATCTGCGGGCGATCTATTGGTGTGGGTGGGTGATCAGATTGCCCACAAGGGGCAGATTGATGGGTGGCAGTGACAGGGGGTGATTGATGTGTGATTGACAGGTGATCAGTGGGTTATTACAGGGGGGATAGAGGCATACAGTACACGGGGGGGGGTCTGGGGAGAATCTGAGGGGTGGGGGGGTGATCAGGAGAGAGCAGGGGGCAGTTTAGGGAATACAAAAAAATAGTGTCGACAGTGACATGGAATGATTGATGGGTGATTAGGGGGGTGATTGGGTGCAAACAGGGGTCTGGGGGGGGGGGGTCTGAGGGGTGCTGTGGGCGATCAGGGGGGAGGGGGGGGAAATCAGTGTGCTTGGGTGCAGACTAGGGTGGTTGCAGCCTGCCCTGGTGGTCCCTCGGACACTGGGACCACCAGGGCAGGAGGCAGCCTGTATAATAGGCTTTGTATACATTACAAAGCCTATTATACGCAATGATCGGCAGAGATTTCTATTCCTCCGCCCGCCGGCGCTGCCAAGTGGCCGGCGAGCTGGAGGCTAAATCCCCAGCCATCGATCCCCGGCGGAGGATCGCGTCACGGATGACGCGATCACTCCGCCCATGCCCGTACAAGGACCGCCGCCTCTGTGCATGCGGCGGTCCTTGCGGGATCCACTTTCCGGCCGCCCCTGTGCAGTGGGCGGTCGGTAAGTGGTTAAAGTGCAACTGTCGGGCATAAAATAAAAAATGAATTCTTATTTTTATCTGGTAAACAAGTAATAAGAATGCTAACCAGGCAATCCAAAAGTTAAAAATCACTATTATGGTGGCCATACACGGTACAATAAAAACGTTCGATTTTCCCGCTTATTCGATCTAAATGATCGAATTGAATGAAAGTTGAAAATATTTTTTTCGATCAAGAAATTCGAACGATTATCCCGTTTTTTCGGGAAAAATGATCGGACATGCTGGAAAAATCTTTATATTTGATCTAATGGAAAAATCGAACTAAATTATCTAATTGAAAAATTGTACCATGTATGGCCACCTTTATGGTGCCCATACATGGTACAATTTTTTTTTCATCCAATCTTCCCATTTCTATGTAGTGTAAGGGTAATTTAAGTGAATATACTGAAAGGATAATTTAGGCAGTTCTCTTATATTACATAGAAACGGTAAGATTGGATTTCTTATCCATAAAACAACATTCCCCAGTTTCCGGTCTATTCACACCAGAGCGGTTCGGTTGCGTTTTTAGGAACGCTTGCGGCTGAGGAAACGCTTGGGTAATGTATTTCAATGGGGTGGCGCACACCAGAGCGGGTCGCTTTTAGCTGAAACGCAAACTACCGAGCTGCAGCATTTTTTTGGATTTCGGAGGCGTTTCTGCTTCCAATGTTAAGTATAGGAAAAACGCAAAACGCTTGATAAAACGCCAGATCAGAGCGGTTTTCCAGGCGTTTTTGTTACAGTAGCTGTTCAGTAACAGCTTTACTGTAACAATATCTGTAATCTGGTACACAAAAACACTACCAAAAACGCTTCACTTTAAGTAAAAACCGCTACACAAAACCGCAAAATGCTAGCAAAGCGCTTCATAATAATAAGAAAAAACGCTTCAAAAACTGCTAGCGGTTTGCGGATCTGCTAGTGATTTTTGGTGTGCACTAGGCCTTTGTGGCTATTATTTGGTACATCTGCTGGTTTGTCCTTTTTTTGCTTCTCTACTTTCCCCTCAGACTCAACTAATGCAGCCTGATTGGCTGAAGCCTCTTTCCCTCCTGTTTTCCCCTCCCACACCTCCGTTCCTCTCTGATTGGCCAATATTTCTCATGCCAAGACAATGCACTTCCTAATGCAGAGCTGGGTGGGAGTGCCTGAAGACTAGGACAAGGGTGGGCAATGCATACACAATCAGGCAGAATAGAGTAAGCAAGGAAATGACATCAGGATTGGCTCCAAAATAGACACAGTCAGGTCTTGTTCACATCTAAAATCGTAAGCATTTTGCGAATTTTATGCAGCATTTTTCCCCCTACCGGCGCTTCACCGCGCGCTGCGTTTTTGGTAAAAGCGCTTTTCTAAGCACTTTTCCAGAGCGTTTTTTTCATTCACACAAGTCAGGAAGTGAACTCCCCGGAAAAGAATAAATACAATGTATTTAATCGAAAAAACACGAACACAATCGCCGCATAAAGCGGTTTTGTGAGCGTTTAGCGCTCTTCCTATACCTTACATTATAGCAAAAACACCCAAAAAAATGGTACAGCCACCACTTTGCGGACCACAAAGCGGAAGCAACGCGCTGATGGGAACCTTCTCATAGAGATTCATGGCACAAGCGTTTTGTGGGAGGTTTTGAAAATCACCTGCACTGGAAAAAAAAGAGGCAAAAATGCCCCTAGAGTGAATGAGCCCTTTAGATGGAGAATTCTAAGAAGGATTTTCTCTTGATTTTACTAATTTATATACAGTAAAAAAAAATGTGGACAGTGCAATACATGTTATGTAAGTAGAGCAAGTATTTATCTACCTAAATGTTTTGTTTTTTTTAAGATAGTATGGCTGACAGCGCCTCTTTATAATCTGTTGGTCTTCATACTACATGGAGGAGGTAAAAATTGAATGTGTGTACGCACCTCAGGTGATAGGAATATGGAGGCTGACATTCATTTCCTTTTAAACAATACCAGGTGCCTGGCAGCCCCCCTGATCCTGTGTCTCTAATACATTCAGCCATAGCCCCTGAACAAGCATGCAGATCCAGTCCTCTGACTGCTCTAGCGCCATGCTTGTTTCAGGGCTGTGTGATTCAGACACTACAGATACACAGATCATCAGGACAGCCAGACAACTGGCAGCCTCCATATTATCCCTGTCACTTCAGGTGTCCTTTATGGTAGCAAAGCGCTATGACAAACTTTTAATCAATCAGTTAACTTCAGAGAACTTCAATTAATTAAAATCTATGGGCTCTTTTAATGGATTTCAGTGCAAATATCAAATCAAAGTTGATTGACAGATAATATATATCAACAGCACGGTGGCGTAGTGGTTAGCTCTCTTGCCTTGCAGCGCTGGGTCCCTGGTTCGAATCCCAGCCAGGTCAACATCTGCAAAGAGTTTGTATGTTCTCTCCGTGTCTGCGTGGGTTTCCTCCGGGCACTCCGGTTTCCTCCCACATTCCAAAAACATACGGATAAGTTAATGTGCTCCCCCTAAAATTGGCCCTAGACTACAGTACTTACACTACATAATATAGACATATGGCAATGGTAGGGATTAGATTGTGAGCTCCTTTGAGGGACAGTTAGTGACAAGATATATATATATATATATATATACACACACACACATTGTACAGCGCTGCGTAATATGTCGGCGCTATATAAATACTAAATAATAATAAATATATATATATATATATAAATATATAAAATAGTGGGGCAGCCACAGAGCTCTGTACTGCATTGATTGGCACAGGCCATTTTCCAACACTCAGGAACGGTGGGAGACCGCACTTTCTATATAAGTTATATTGGAGCTTCTCCATAGTGTGTAAGCAGCTCACAGCCAGAGAGGAGCGACTGGCGTCTCAGGAAAGATGAAATCCTAGGGTTGGCGTTATTTACATACACGTTTGCATTCATTTCCCTGTGGTCTGATGAAAGCGCCTCTGACAGCAGCCAGAACACCTCTCTCCATTACATGGAAATCAGTGTGACAAGAACCCTACAGAACTCCAAACACTAATAGAGAACAGGACTGAGGTCACCACAGGTTATACTGTATGACAGGTCCTCTTTGTATCTTTCTATACATCTGAGCTGTGAGGGAATTAGAACAGATTTCTCCCCTTCCTGCCCATTATCACTGCGTGGCTGCATCTGATGCAGCATCCCATCATACAGCCTGCAAGGACTGGCATGGAAAGATACCCTGTACTGCAAGTCACGCTTCAGGGTTATACCTAGGGATACTTAAAGGACAACTGAAGAGAAAAGAATATGCAGGTTGCCATATTTATTTACTTTTAAACTATGTCAGTTGTCTGGCAGCCCTGCTGGTCTATTTGGCTGTAGTAGTGTCTGAATTACACTAGAAACAAAAGCAGGTGGCTAATATTGTCAGATCTGAAAATAATGTCAGGAATACCTGATCTGCTGCATGCTTGTTCAGGGGCTTTGGTTAAAAGTATCAGAGGATCAGCAGGATAGCCAGGCAACTGGTATTGCTTAATAGGAAATAAATATTAGGAAAGTAATGTAGCTGCAGCGTGTGCTGATCCTACTAGCCCCAGTATGTACACTATAAGCTGTTACTCTCTGTACTGATAGTAATCTAGCTGCAGTGTATGCTGATCTCTACCTCCAGTATGTACAGTATAAGTTATTACTCTGTCTGTACTGATAGTAATCTAGCTGCAGTGTGTGCTGATCTCTACTAGCCCCAGTATGTACACTATAAGCTGTTACTCTCTGTACTGATAGTAATCTAGCTGCAGTGTGTGCTGATCTCTACCTCCAGTATGTACAGTATAAGCTATTACTCTGTCTGTACTGATAGTAATCTAGCTGCAGTATGTGCTGATCTCTACTAGCCCCAGTATGTACAGTGTAGGAAATAATTATTCGACCCCTCACTGATTTTGTAAGTTTGTCCAATGACAAAAATTAAAAGTCTCAGAACAGTATCATTTCAATGGTAGGTTTATTTTAACAGTGGCAGATAGCACATCAAAAGGAAAATCAAAAAAATAACCTTAAATAAAAGATAGTAACTGATTTGCATTTCATTGAGTGAAATACGTTTTTGAACCCTCTAACAATAAAAGACTTAATACTTAGTGGAAAAACCCTTGTTTGGAAGCACAGAGGTCAAACGTTTCTTGTAATTGATGACCAAGTTTGCACACATTTTAGGAGGAATGTTGGTCCACTCCTCTTTGCAGATCATCTGTAAATCCCTAAGGTTTCGAGGCTGTCTCTGTGCAACTCTGAGCTTGAGCTCCCTCCATAGGTTTTCTATTGGATTAAGGTCCGGAGACTGACTAGGCCGCTCCATGACCTTAAGGTGCTTCTTCTTGAGCCACTCCTTTGTTGCCTTTGCTGTATCTTTTGGGTCATTATCGTGCTGGAACACCCATCCACGACCCATTTTCAGTTTCCTGGCAGAGGGAAGGAGGTTGTCGTTCAGGATTTCACGATACATGACTCCGTCCATTTTCCCGTTAATGCGATTAAGTTGTCCTGTGCCCTTAGCAGAAAAACACCCCCAAAGCAAAATGTTTCCACCCCCATGCTTGACGGTGGGGACGGTGTTTTGGGGGTCATAGGCAGCATGCTTCTTCCTCCAAACACAGCGAGTTGAGTTAAAGCCAAAGAGCTCTATTTTGGTCTCATCAGACCACAGCACCTTCTCCCAGTCACTCACAGAATCATTCAGGTGTTCATTGGCAAACTTCAGACGGGCCTGCACATGTGCCTTCTTGAGCAGGGGGACCTTGCGAGCCCTGCAGGATTTTAATCCATTGCGGTGTAATGTGTTTCCAATGGTTTTCTTGGTGACTGTGGTCCCTGCTAATTTGAGGTCATTCACTAACTCCTCCCGTGTAGTTCTAGGATGCTTTTTCACCTTTCTCAGAACCATTGACACCCCACGAGGTGAAATCTTGCGTGGAGCCCCAGAGCGAGGTCGATTGATGGTCATTTTGTGCTCCTTCCATTTTCGAACAATCGCACCAACAGTTGTCACCTTCTCTCCCAGCTTCTTGCTAATGGTTTTGTAGCCCATTCCAGCCTTGTGCAGGTCTACAATTTTGTCTCTGACATCCTTGGACAGCTCTTTGGTCTTTCCCATGTTGGAGAGTTTGGAGTCTGCTTGATTGATTTATTCTGTGGACAGGTGTCTTTTATACAGGTGACTAGTTAAAGAGAGTCTGAAGCGAGAATAAATCTCGCTTCAGACCTCATAAATAGCAGGGGCACGTGTGCCCCTGCTAAAACGCCGCCATAGCGCGGCTTAACGGGGGTCCCTTCACCCCCAAATCCCCCTCGATACACCCGGGGAGCGCTTCCTGGTTGGGGCAGGGCTAACCGCCGCAGCCCTGCCCCACGCGCGTCTGTCAGCGCGTATCTCCGCCTCTCCCCCGCCCCTCTCAGTCTTCCTTAACTGAGAGGGGCGGGGGAGAGGCGGCGATGCGCCGCTGACAGACGCGACTGGAGGCAGGGCTGCAGCCGTTAGCCCTGCCTCCAGGAAGGGAAATTCTGCGACCTTTCTACGACACACTTTTGCGGGGGGTGGGTTGGGGGTGAAGGGACCCCCGTTTAGCCGCGGGATAGCGGCGTTTTAGCAGCTATTTATGAGCTCTGAAGCGAGATTTATTCTCGCTTCAGAGTCTCTTTAAGGCAGGTGTCCTTAATGAGGGTGACTAATTAAGTAGAAGTGTCTAACCACTCTGTGGGAGCCAGAACTCTTAATGGTTGGTAGGGGTTCAAAAACTTATTTCACTCAATGAAATGCAAATCAGTTGCTATCTTTTATTTAAGGTTATTTTTTCGATTTTCCTTTTGATGTGCTATCTGCCACTGTTAAAATAAACCTACCATTGAAATGATACTGTTCTGAGACTTTTCATTTCTTTGTCATTGGACAAACTTACAAAATCAGTGAGGGGTCAAATAATTATTTCCTCCACTGTACATTATAAGCTGTTACTCTCTGTACTGATAGTAATCTAGCTGCAGTGTGTGCTGATCTCTACCTCCAGTATGTACAGTATAAGCTATTACTCTGTCTGTACTAATAGTAATCTAGCTGCAGTATGTGCTGATCTCTACTAGCCCCAGTATGTACACTATAAGCTGTTACTCTCTGTACTGATAGTAATCTAGCTGCAGTGTATGCTGATCTCTACCTCCAGTATGTACAGTATAAGCTATTACTCTGTCTGTACTGATAGTAATCTAGCTGCAGTATGTGCTGATCTCTACTAGCCCCAGTATGTACACTATAAGCTGTTACTCTGTCTGTACTGATAAGTAAACTAGCTGCAGTGTATGCTGATCTCTACCTCCAATATGTACAGTATAAGCGGTTACTCTATGCCTATACCGATAGTAAACTAGCTGCAGTGTGTGCCAGTTTGCGCTACCCTCAGAATGCATGGTATAAGCGGTTACTGTGTACCTTTACTAATAGTAAACCAGCTGCAGTGTGTGCCGATTCCTGCTCCCTCCAGTATTTACCACAGCCCTGGCCACATAGTTGGGCATGTGGCCGGATATCTATCGACACGCTGGAAGAAACAGACAAACAGAACTCTTGGAAATACTATAAATTTATTAAGTCCGAATCCATTGAGCACAATGGATGCGATATCCCATAAACTCGCATGTAACCTTGTTCAGCGCCTCTGCTGCCATGGCGATGGACTGTCACGCTCTATACACGTCTGTAGGAGGTGCAATAGCCACCATTGCTGAGGACTCTGTGCGGTATGCGGTCCAGGTGGATTGGTTATGCTGTAGGGGCAATACACCATGAGGACACATATATACATATGAATACACACTGCAGGGGGCAGTCCGGCTGTCACACGTTTATGTCCCGAATTTCTTCTGTTTGATGGGAGGCGGCAGCTGGGCCAGGATATCGCTGATCGGTCTCTCCACCAAAACCAGCTCACCATTCTCCAACAAGTCCATGAAGAGCAGCGGCTGTTGGGGGGAGAAATGATAGGAAATGTTTTAAATACAATTTTATGCATTAATCATCAAAAATACAAGTGAGAATAATGGAATGCAGTGTCACTTAGATGGGATGATGTCATCACACATTACCACATGACATCACTTCCAGTAGCGGCTTGTAATGTGGACCAGACTTAGGGCCAGTGCACACCAAAAAGCGCTAGTGTAATCGCAAACGCTCAGCGCTTTTTGAAGAGATTTTTCCAGGTGATTCTAGGCATGTGCTTAGCGATCTTCTAATCATGCCTTGCGATTTTCGGAGCGTTTTTTGGTGAAGCTTTTTTTTAATTTTTTGTTACATTAGAGCTGGAACTGAACAGCTTCTGTAACAAACGCTTGGAAAAATCGCTCTGATCTAGCGCTTTTCCACTTTCCTATACTTAACATTGAGGCAGAATTGCCTCAGAAATCAGCAGAAATGCTGCAGGACCAGAGTTTGCGTTTGGGGAAAAAAAAATAAAATAACATCGCTCTGGTGTGCTCCATCCCATTGCAATACATTAGCCAAGCGGTTTTTGAAGCGCAAGCGTTTTAAAAAACGCTCAGAAACGCTCTTGGGGCTTGATTCACTAAACCATGCTAACTCATATCACACCTTATCAGAGATATCACACCTTATCAAATATATCACACGCCTTATCAGAGTAGCATAGCGAGCGCTACAAACTCGCAGGGGCTCAGGGCAGGACGAGTGCCATTGTCAATTAGCAGGCATAAGTTTGTAGCGCTCGCTATGCTACTCTGATAAGGCGTGTTAACTTTGATAAGGTGTGATATCTTTGATAAGGTGTGATATCTTTGATAAGGTGTGATATGTGAGTGATCACAGTTTAGTGACTCAAGCCCTTGGTGTGCACCAGCCCTGAAATGTAAATGCACGCCCTCTAACAGAAATCATAGGGAAGGGATGGAGTCACTAAAGTAGACCTGAAACTGATTGGCCAGTGGGATAACTGGGGGGAATTGGGGGTGTGACACACAGTGGACATGTCTCTGCAGAGTATAGGGTGCCACCGTTTGCAGTAGCCTCCCTTCCCTGCAGAGGCTGGCACAGTGGGTGCTGGGTGAGTATCATACTTACCTGCTTGGCTACTCCAAGGCTTGATCTCGTAAGCTGCGCCTTGTCAGTTCACCAGCACAATGTGTCACGTGAGCAGCATGTGTCAGATACCAGCGCACACCAGGTGACACAGGCCTCGTGGCAGGAGAGCAGGTAACCACCATACGTGTCACGTGAGCAGCATGTGGTGGCTGGAAAGTGTAATGGTTAAGGGCTCAGCCTCTGGCACAGGAGACCTGGATTCGAATCTCGGCTCTGCTTGTTCAGTAAGCCAGCACCTATTTCAGTAGGAGACCTTTGGCAAGTCTTTAACCCACCTGCAGAGGAGGGAATCTGCCCCCAGATGCGCAAGGTTGTTGATCAGAATGTTCGGACAGATGGTGTTAAAAGCCAAGCTGAAGTCCAGGAAAAGGACTCTAGCATAGGCCCCTGGGCTGTCGAGGTGTTCCGAGATATATGCCAGGCTGACATTGATGGCATCGTCAACTGATCGGTTTTCCCTGTAGGCAAACTGGAGTGGTTCGAGAAGGGAGCTGGTGGAGTGCTTCAGTTGGGCCAGCACTAGCCTCTCGAATACTTTCATGGTGATGGGGGTCAGGGCCACGGGTCTGAAATTGTTGAGTTCTGTGTTCCCTGGTTTTTTGGGGACTGGGATGATTGTGGACCTTTTGAAGCAGGAGGGAACCTTTCCTTCTGATAAGGATCTGTTGTAGAGGGAGGTGAGGATGGGAGCTAGTTGGATTGCGCAGGTTCTCAAGCAGAGTGAGGACACCCCGTCCGGGCCCGAGGCTTTCCTGGGATTGAGTCTGCGGAGGTGTCGTAGCACATCCTCTTCCTGTACTGCGGTCAGAGCGGGGATTCCACTGGCCCCTGGGGGGCCCTGGGCATCCTCTGTCGCGGATGCCGTGAAGTCTGGGGCTGACTGGGATGCTGGGGCCACAGGCTGCTTGGATTGGAGATCAAACCTACAGTAGAACTCGTTGAGTTCCTCCGCCAGTTGTGAGCTGGAAGCTGCTTGGTGAAGGGGGGGTTTGAAGTTCGTTGCCGCCTTGAGACCCTTCCAGACTTCCCGCGAGTTGTTGGACTGTAGGCTGAGTCCTACCTTATTAGAGTAGGTCCTTTTTGCTGCTTTCAGTTCTCTGTTCAGGGTATTCCTGGCTTCCCTGTACTCTTCTGGGGTGCCCGACTTGTGTGCCTCCTCCTTGATCTTCCGGAGACGTCGTAGGTTGCTGTTGAACCAGGGCTTATCGTTTGGGAAGACTTTGAAGGTTTTGGTTGGGATGCATGCATCCTCGCAGAAGCGGACGTAGGAGAGGATGTTTTCGGACCATTCCTCCAAGGTGGGTGCCTTTAGGGTTGGCCAGTCGGTGCATTCCAGACATGCCTGCAGCCTCAGTTTTGCATCCTCGGACCACTTTTTAACAGTTCTAGTGATGGGCTTCGTCGACTCAAGCTGCCTTCTGTAAGTGGGGATGAGGTGGATCACGCAGTGGTCTGAGTTCCCTAGGGGAGCGCCTCGAGAGGCCTTGTAGGCGTTTCTGAGGGCCGTGTAGCATTTGTCCAGGGTGTTGTGGTTCCTGGTGGGACAGGTGATGTGCTGCTGGAAGTGGGGCAGTTCCTGTCGCAGGTTTGCGCTGTTGAAGTCCCCTAGGGTGATGATGAGGGCTTCAGGGGAAGCAGTTTCCCAGCCCGAGATATAGTCGCTCAGTGTTCTCAGGGCATTCCTGGTGTCGGAGTCCGGTGGGATGTAGACTCCTATTAGGATGTAGGAGGAGAACTCCCTAGGTGAGTACCTGGGCCTACAGTTGATGGCTATGAGTTCAACGTCAGGGGAGCAGAACTTGCTGAGGAGTGAGATGTTGGTGCACCAGTCGGAGTTAATGTAGAAGCATATGCCGCCTCCTCTCGTTTTCCCGGAGAGGTCACGGTCCCGGTCTGCTCGGAAGAGGAGGTAGCCTGGCATCTGTACAGCGTTGTCCGGGACGTTTCCGTTGAGCCAGGTCTCCGTGAAGCAGAGCACAGGGGTGTTCTTGCTTAGCGAGGGTTTGCGGCCGAGCAGTAGGAGCAGTTCAGTTCATCCACCTTGTTTGGGAGTGAGCAGACGTTCGCTAGGAGTATGGCCGGTATGGAGGAGAGTAGCCCTCTTCTCTTCAGCCTCACCCGAGCCCCTGCCCTTCTCCCCCTGTGGCGGCGATTCCTTGGGCCCCTGGCGCTACTAGTTAGGAGCGCAATGTGGGAGCTGACTGTCTCCCGCAGGGTGTCTGCAACTGATCTTTCGCAGCAGACAAGGGGCTCCCATTCCAGGAGTTCGGTGCGGGATAGGAAGCGTACGGTTTTTGTCCCCCGTGAGGGTGGATCCCCCGCGCTCCTGCCTGGGAGGGCAGCAGCTTGGGCAGTGAAGCCTGGGGGGGCGGTGCGGGCAGCAGGCATTGTTTCTGGGTACAGTCACAAGAGCATGGGGAGCAGCAGGCAGGGTAGGCTGGAGGTGGCGCAGATGGAAGCAAGCACAGGTGGGAACAGGCGCAGATGGGGTGGCCCCGAGAGGGATCATGCACAGAGTGCATCACTGTGGCACAGCTAGTGATAGATAAATAAATTTGTAGATGCATTTGGCAGGCTCACCATGTCCTCGTCACTGGAGTGGAAGGCAGGGCTGCGGAGTGCAGATCCTTGGTGGTAGTAGGCAGCAGCTTGCGGGCAGTCACGTGTCAGCCACGTGCAGGGTCAGCTGGATACCGGCAGTGGAAGTGAAAGACCCCAGGGACTCATCCTCCCCGGGCTGTGACCCAGGGCCCCCGCATGCATGCGAGCCAGGAGGGCGCAGCTGGCCGCGGCTGGTGTGGGAAGCAGGCCTGGAGGAGGTGCCGCTGGTGTTGGAGTGTGGAGTCCGGGAGGCAGGCCTGGGACCGAAGCGGAGTGCTGCTACTACTGTCCCCTGCCGTGGAGAGGTGCGCAGTTGACCACAGCTGGAGGTGGAGGGGGGAGCAGGCCTGGTGATAGTGCCGCTGCTGGGAGCTTGGTGGTACGCTGCTGTCCGGGAGGCGGGCCTGGGGCCGGAGCGGAGCGCCGCTGACTGCGGCTGGTGGGACGAGCAGGCCTGAAGATGGAGCCGCTGCTGGAACGTGGCGGCCGGGAGGCTGGCCCGGGGCCCGAGCGGGGTGCCGCAATCCTGGGCCTGAGGATGGAGCCGCTGCTGGAGCGTGGTGGGCCGGAGCGGTGCGCTGCTGGCCGGGAGGCGGGCCTGGGGCCGGAGCGGGGTGCCGCTGTCCGCGGCTGGAGGGGGGAGCAGTCTTCGAGATGGTGCCGCTGCTGGAGCTTGAGACCGGGAGGCAATCCTGGGCCCGAGGATGGAGGACGGAGCCACCGCTGGAGCGTGGTGGGCCGGAGCGGTGCGCCGCCGTCCGCGGCCGATGGGGGGACAGGCCTGGCACTGGCGCCGACTCCGTGGAGATCCAGGAGGCAGGTAAGAGATTCTGCTGTGCGGGTTCCGGAGAGTCTGCAGGCGGTGGTGTGGGGTCCTGGGCTGGGAGGCTGGGGGGCCGCAGCTGGATGGCTGTAACAAGGGACTAAAAAGAAGCGAAAAAGAGGCTAAAAAGAAGCTAGAAGGCTGGAAAGCTGGGGAGCCATGTGACCGAGGCACCTCTTACGGCGCATGTGTCAGATACCAGCGCACACCAGGTGACACAGGCCTCGTGGCAGGCGAACAGGTAACCACCATACTCATCTCTGCAGCGAGACTCAACCGTTTGTAATATAAAATGACTGAGCCGGTACGTATTGTCGCGCCGCTGGTGAGCTGGACGCAGGGCGAGCTGACTGATGGATCTGCTGCCGCAACACTCCCTGGCGGCGTTCAATACTATTCCCCCTCCGAGTCTTTGCAATTCGGGGTCTGGCGACCGCTGGAGCCCCACATTTCCTTTACGCACCCCGCGCACCATAACATTGCTGCTATGAGCAAGGATGAGCTCCGGATCAAATCCGAATGAGATTCATTTGGATTTCATCCTCCTAATTAGTGCACCTGAGCGGGTGTGTGCGGAGGGGGTTAAACTTACCCAGCAGCCTTCTTCTTTAACCCGTCCAACGCTGCGTTCCAAGCCGCGGTCACGTGACTACAAACACTTCCTCCTTCCATGTTGAAGGAGGAAGCATAGTAGTCACGTGACGTGGATTGGAACGCAGCGTGGGAGGCGCCGTGGGACGGGTTCAAGAAGAAGGCTGCTGGGTAAGATTAACCCCCTCCACACACACCCGCTCAGGGGCACTAATTAGAGGATGAAATCCAAATGAAACTCATCCGAATTTGATCCGGAGCTCATCCCTGGTTATGGGGCGCTGGGTTTCTGCTCCCGCCGGTGAGTTCCATGCGCCAAAACCACCCGCTTTGGTGGTAGGTTCTGTATTTTGTGGACCATAAGACGCACCAAGGTTTAGAGGACGCACATCAGGGGAGGAATATACTAACTTGAAAATATGAGGATCACAGCCTTATACATAGAACAATAATCACTTTATTGGCACAATCAAAAACCCCTTAAAGGGAACCAGAGACGAAGCACCCTTGTGTATTTTACCATATATATCAGTAAGAACATTAGAGAAAACACTTACCATACTCTCTGTTTCATCCTCACTGCTAAAAGTGTCTGTTATCAGCTGTGATAAGAAACCTGGATTGAGCATTCAGTCTGGCTTTGCAGGGAATAATTATAGCTGAGTCATTATAGCAGAGCCACAAGGGGGCAGGCTTGGGCTTGAAAAGACACCAGAGAAGACAGACTCAGCTATAATCTTTCCATAGCAAAGCCAGACTGAGTGCTCAGTCGGGGATTCTTATCAGAGGTGATAACAGGCAGATTAAACAGAGAACAATGAAACAAAGAGCAGATTAGGTGTTTACTGTCATGTTCCCACTGATTTATAAGGTAAAATACAAGAGGGTGCTCCATCTCTGGTTCTCTTTATGTACGACAATCATCTGACCAGCAGAAAAATGTCATCACTTTTCTGTTCTGGCACTCAGCTGACTGCCATCATTATAAGTGAGACGCAAATATATTCCAGCATGCAGATTAAAGTGAATGTTTACCTATTTAAAAAATCTAAAAGTCAGATACCTAAGGAGAGGGAAGGCTCGGTCCTAATGAGCCTTCCCTCTACTCTCCCGGTGCCCGGTTCCACACAGGATCCCCCGTGGAAGTATTCGACCAGTTCGGTCAAATACTGCCACTTCCGCAGGCGAAGGGATGTTTCGGAAGCCTTCGGGATCACTCGGGCTCCCGATGACGCGGCCGCTCCATACTACGCATGCGCGAGCGCCCTCTATGACACACTCGCGCGTGCGTAGTATGGAGCGGCCCGTCTTCGGAAGCCCGAGTGCTCCTGAAGACCTCCGAAGTCCCTGCGGCAGCGGACGCGAACGGGGGAGCCAGCGCAGCACCGAGGGCACCGGGAGAGGAGAGGGAAGGCTCATTAGGACCGAGCCTTCCCTCTCCTTAGGTGAGTATCTGACTTTTTTATTTTTAAATAGGTAACCTCTGGCTTTAAATGCATAGAGCAGGAAGCTTTGAATTGGGCTAATCGATATACCGGTAGTCAGGAGTGATTTGATTGGCAGAATTCCAAGCTGCATACACTTTGCATGATTGCTAGAATTCTACGCAGAGAAGTAACAGATGTACACAGGACTGAGATAACATCTCATCTCTCTCTACCTGGTACTTCCTGGTGATCTTAAAGGCATGCGTCCGACTCCTCCGTGCGCGGACTGAGAGATGCTTCAGTGCTTTCTGATTGGCCAGGAGGAAGGTGTTGTCATCCGGGAGGGGCTGTGGAGAGAGAGAGACCTTTACACAACAATCACCAGACAATGGACGGAACCTTTAGGCTACTTTCCCACCAAGACGTTGCGTTTTAAGGGACGTTATGGTCGCATAACGTGCCCCTAACACAACGCATGGTGGTGTTGAAGGAGGACGCTACATAGAGCCGCGTTATGCAGCTCTCACGGCAGCCGCTCCAGGTTAGTGATAGGAAGTCCGGATCTTTTTAAACATTCGGATCATTTGAATCGGATCATTGAAAAGATCCGAATCTTTGAACCAAATCATTTGAATAATTTTACTAGGGAAGCAGACTGGGTGAAATGACTAGCAGGACAGGACTTTCCCTGCACTGTACATTCTGTATGTTCCTGTTTCTTCCAGACAGACATCCACTGTGAACCAAATCTTTCTTTCTGATGATCCGGATGATTCGACTCACAAAAAAGATCCGGATCAAATGAACGATTCGTTCATGATCCGGACAACACTATGAGTCCCACCACCAGTCACCACAGTGCAGTGAATATTAATTAGCCATGTGGCTGGCCGCAGAGGAGGAGGGGGGACCTCCTCCTCCAACATTACTGAGCATGTGCAAGCAGTCTAACGTGGCTTAGCCCAGTATAACGTACAGCATGCAGCACTAATGTGCTGTGTTACTATGTAACGCAAGGTGTGCACTGTGAACAGCACATTGATTTTACAGTGCTGTGAGTTAGGCTGCGTTACTGGCTGCTGTAACGTGGGACTTTAACGCCCCACTGTTAAAGCAGCCTTAATGAAGCTGGCCATAGACTGCAGATATTCAGCCCACAAACTCGAATGACCGTCTTACACTCTGCAGATAAGCCCACACACCCTCTAGAGCAGGGATGTCAAACTCAAATACAAAGTGAGCCGAAATTGAGCTCTGGGTCCTATTTGTAGGCCAACATCACAGTCTACTGGCCACCTTCCTCCCTTATAAAAAGTTTCCAGGTGTCTAATGCCCCCCCCCCCCCCCAACCCCTAAACAGTTCCCTGGTGTCTAGTGGTCCACCCTCCCCTATACAGTTCCCTAGCGTTTTGTGCTCCCCCCCCCCATATGGCTTCCCTGGTGTTCTAGGGCCTCACCTCCAATATAGTTTTTCTGGTGGCCTAGAGTGGGCCAAACATAATGCAAAGTGGGGAAACCACTTGAGGGCCAAATTGAGTCGCTCTGAGGGACAGATTTGGCCCACGGTCCAGAGTTTGACATGTATGCTCTAGTCTAGAGCAATGTGTGCCTAGTGACCTGAGCACTGATGACAACTAGATCGGGGCTCAGCGTGGAATGTCAGCACAGCTATGCCAGCCCTGTACAGTCACAGGTATACCGTGCTGGTATCCCACATGGGGCCATTATACAGTTTACACCATTTGTAGGCCTGTAAGTTGTACTTGGTGCCTCTATACTACTTACATTCCCTTGTCTAACTGGCTACTGTATAGTGTACTGGTTAAGGGCTCTGCCTCTGACACAGGAGACCTGGGTTTGAATCTCGGCTCTTCCTGTTCAGTAAGCCAGCACCTATTCAGTAGGAAACCTTGGGCAAGACTCCCTAACACTTCTACTGCCTACTGAGAACGCCCCCTGGTGGCTGCAGCTTAAAGTGAACCAGAGAGGAAGCACCCTCATGTATTTTACCAAATATATAAGTGGGAACATTAAGGAAAACACCTACCCTGCTCTCTGTTTCATTCTTCACTGCTCAGCCTGCTTCTAATCAGCCCTGATAAAATCCCCGACTGAGCATTCAGTCTGGCTTTGCTCAGGAATCATTATAGCTGAGTCTGTCTTCTCTGATGTCTTTTCAAGCCCAAGCCTGCCCCCTTCTGGCTCTGCTATAATGACTCAGCTATAATGATTCCTGAGCAAAGCCAGACTGAATGCTCAGTCGGGTATTTTATCAGGGCTGATTAGAAGCAGGCTGAGCAGTGAAGAATGAAACAGATAGCAGGGTAGGCGTTTTTTCTAATGTTCCCACTGATATATATGGCAAAATACATGAGGATGCTTCGTCTCTGGTTCACTTTAAGCACTTTGAGTCCACCCAGAGAAAAGCGCAATATGTTCTGTGTCTTGTCCTGGGCTTTATGTACCCATTGGTTGACCTATAGGAGTCCTCTGATGAAGGTAAACAATAGGCCGGCATTTATGTGAATTTCTTTGATGTTTTTGGCCATTTGGCCTAAGTACATAACATGGACATGTGACTGGTACTCCTGCCTCGCAATCACCAATGGAATTTCTAAATTCTAGTTATGAGATTTAGAGAGAGAATCGTCACATTCCCTTACCTGAGACTTGTCCAGTACACAAAACATGTAATTATCATGCAGGAGGATGTGCTCTGGCCTCGAGGGGTTAAAGCTGATTCCGGTGATAGGCGTGTCTCTCTCCAGCCAATCACGATGAAGGCCGTGCTGCAGGACCTTCCTGCTCCAGTCTGTGTACTGTTTATGGGCGATATCGAACTCCACAACCTGCCAAGCAAATGTCACACATGGGTGGAGGACACATAACACAAGTGTGCGGCGGTGCAGCCAGCAAACCAACCAATCACTTTGTACTCTCCTGCAATGACCAAACGGACCAATCAATCACATTTAACTTTACCAAAATGAACTCTCCTGTAATGACCAAACCATCCAATCACAATCCACTTTCCAGCAATGACCAAAATCAACCAATCACATGTAGGGGTTGATTCACTATAACAAATAGCGTGCCTTATCTGAGTAGCACAGTGAGCGCTACAAACTTATGCCTGCTAATTGCCAATGACGAGAGCTCCACTCGTCCTGCCCTGAGCCCCTGCGGGTCCAATCACTTTAAAGGACATTATCCCCGCACTTTGATTGGCCCAATAGGCTGCCTGTCTCTTGACAGGCATGCAGGGATAATGTCCCAGTTAAAATCTGACATAACCAACAGGTTTTAGACTAGTCTGTTTCCTCATGGGGTATTCTCAGGGTTTTTTTTGTTTTGTTTTCAAAAGCATTTCCTGAACTGCAGTTGCTAAGTCTAACTACAAAATAGTGAGGAGGGAGGCTGGCTGGTATCTTACTATTTTGGCAGTTACACTGCCATTAAGGAAATGCTTTTGAAAACAAAGTAAACTCAGAGAATTCCCCCATGAGGAGATGGACTAGTCCAAAACCTGTCAGATTTTAGCCGCTTACTTTTTTCGCTAGAGTGGTCCTTTAAAAAAAAGTTTATTCCAGTTTTAGGTACAAAAATAACTGAATTAATATCTCTAATCAACTTACGTGTTGGTCGGCGTGGGCGATCACCAGGTTATTGGTGGATGGGTGGATACGAATCGCTGTAGGCGGAGAGTTGTACTGGGGGACGGAGCACACATACTGCAGAGAAACAGACAGACACTCATTACAGATGGAAGCTGCTTCCCGTGTAGCCAAGATTCCCAATATTACTGCTACAAAAGATGCCCAGAACTATCAATGATTTCACACACTTTCTCATGGGAAAGAAATCAGAATCATTTATTTAGCCAAGTACAACAGGGAGTTGTACCCAGAATTGGTTTTGGCTCATACAGGTTCCGGAAGGATGGGGGTGAGGGGATAGTCTCCGAAAGCCAAGAGCCGAGGCTGCCATACTACCAAATACATGATATTATACCCCGCATCATGTGTCCAGAAAGTGGCCAAATTAAAGGAAACCTAAACTGAGAGGGATTATGGATGTTTCCTTTTAAACAATACTAGTTGCCTGGCAGTCCTGCTGATCTCATTGGCTGCAGTAGTGGCTAAATCACACACCTGAAACAAGCATGCAGCTAATCCAGTCAGGCTTCAGTCAGAGCACCTTATCTGCATGCTTGTTCAGGGGCTGTGGCTAAAAGTATTAGAGACACAGGATCAGCAGGAGAGTCAGGCAACTGGTATTATTTTAAAAGGACAAAATCCATATCCTCCTCAGTTTAGGTTCCCTTTAAGTCTCATTAGCAATTGTCATTGCAGTGTAAAGGGACAGTGAAGTGATGTTCAGGTTTGATTCTTATATGAGAGGTAAGGCCCTGGATAGTATAGAGCCTTCCTGTTGTCCGGCCCGTCATTCCTCCGTTGTCCACCGCTAAATCTTTTCGACCAATTGTGTTGAACAGCTCTTCAGAGCTACTCATGTCCCCAAATAGTTTCAAGGACAAATGAATCGCAACTGTGCGAGTCTGGACTTATCACTATGTTTTTGGAATGTAGGATGAAAAGACAAAACATTGGAAGAACATACAAAGTCCATGCAGATATGATCTAGACTGGAAATCCAGGCAGAGGGGTGAGAGCGCTAGCCATGAGCAGTGTTAGTGTTTGAATTTGAACACCCGAATACTCCCGACCGCCACTGTTCAGCACTGAAATGAGCGGAGAGGGTCAGGAGGAGTGAACTCTTCCTGACCCTGTCCGCTCATTTGGGTGCTGAACAGCGGCAGTCGGGAGTATTCAGGTGTTCAAATTCACTGTACTGAATTCAAACACCAACACTAGGCATAAGTTACTGACCCGTAATAGGACATGCAACTAATAGCACGGTGGTGCAGTGGTTAGCACCGTAGCCTAGCAGCACGGGGTCCACAGTTTGAATCCCAGCCAGGGCACTATCTACACGGCGTTTGTATGTTCTCCCCGTGTCTGCGTGGGTTTCCTCGGGGTACTCCGGTTTCCTCCCACATCCCGCAAAACATACCTATAAGTTAATGGTCTTCCCCCTAAATTGGCCCTAGATACATATGTCCCCCTGAGGGACAGTGAGTGACAAGACTACATACTCTGTATAGTGCTGTGAAGACATTGGTGCTATATAAAATACTAAATAATAATAGTAGTATCGTATAGAAGTATATCAACGATGAACCAGTAAAAGAATGCATAAAACTAATACAGAATACATTGTATAGCAGTTCTATAGCAGAACAGAACATAAGCAGATGTGTGAGATCAGAACACAGATCTGTGCTGCCAGTATGGCTTACCTTCATATCCTTCACATTATAGACATCGATCTGAGAATTGGCAGACGCTGCCGCTAGCAGGGAGCCATCTTTGCTGGCCGCTAGGAGGTGGACAGGATGGGAGGAAGCTGGGGACACAGTGATTGGTCAGCTTAATTGCATTTCATTTATCACCAAACATTATTTGTGAAATTCCACAGTACCACCCCATTACCTGTTCCCCTGTGCTTTCAACCTTACAGTACAAATGTAACAACCTGAACACCCATTCTTCATACCACTGACTGCTACCGTGTTTCCTCGAAAATAAGAGACTATTAATTTTTGTTTCCAAAGATGTCCTAGGGCTTATTATCAGGGGAAGTCTTATATTTCTATCAGGAAGGGTCTGTAACAGAACATTTCTTGTTCCTTTGTACTGTGCTGTTCCTGGATTTGAAGGTACGCTACTGTACTGATCAGGCACCTGCCCTGTCACCCCTGCAGCTGATCACCTTGCTGTATGCTGAGATGACAGGACAGGTGCTCAATCAGCACTGCACCACTATGTACCCGCTTGCTTGGCACCTCTTCCTCTAACTTCGCTAGAGCTTATTTTCAGGGGAGGTCTTGTATTTCTATCAGGAAGTGTCTGTCACAGAACATTTCTTGTTCCTTTGTAATGTGCTGTTCCTGGATTTGAAGGTATGCTACTGTACTTATCAGGTACACACACCTGCCGTGTGCTGGGATGACAGGACAGGTGCTCGATCAGCACTGCACCGCTGTGTCCCTGCTTGGTGGCTGCCTCTTGCTCCACTTTATCTTCCGCTAGGGCTTATTTTTGGGGGAGGGCTTATATTTCAAGCATGCTCAAAATTCCACCTAGGGCTTATTTTCTGGGTAGGTCTCCTTTTCAGTGAAAGAGGGTACAAGTCCTCTTCTAGCAAGTACCAGTCCTAGGGCCCCTATAGTCACCATGAGCTGCATCCAGATCCCCTCAGAGGCAACTCAGAGGGAATGTCTCTTTGAAGTGACTGTAAACACATTTGGACAGTGTCCACCTAATACAGACAGCTATATCTGGAGTTTAGCGAGATCTATGAACCCCTTCCCGACCGGCTTACACCGATAGGCGTTTGGAAGTTGGCAGCCCCAGGGCCGTCTAACACCGAAAGGCATCAAGAGCGGTGGGCGGAGATTAGCAGGGATCGTGTGCGCCAATCCGTCAACAGTCTGCCAGCAGTGATGGCCGCTAGGAGACAAAACCGCCGTCTATTTACATTGTACAGCGATACGATCTACTGCGGGACTGTACTGGGGACAGCCACGTCACTCGGCTGTCCCCTGGAGCGTCTCCGATCGCGATCACTTCTCATAGGCTGATGCCTATGAGAGAGGATCACCCTGATTGGCTGTCAGGAGGAGGGAGGGGACAAAGGGAAAAAAGTAATTTTTATTGAAAGAAAAAGTCCTGCAGCAGAGATCAGAGCCCACTGGCAGAAAGCTCTGTTGGTGGGCAGGAAAGGAAGGGGGGGGGGGGGGGGGGAGAGATTCATTTGTGTGCTAAGTTATATGGCTCTGCAGCGAGCTATTAAAGCTACAGAGCACTGAATTGTGAAAAATAACCTGGTCACTAGGGAGGTGTAAGCCTGTTGTCCTCAAGTGGTTAAAAGAGGAGTAAAGTTCTTGGTATCCAGCCTCCTACAGACAGGGCATTTACCTAAGAAGTAATATTATTGCAGAGGGGTGCGGCTGCTGAACGGATCAGAGCGTAAAGACAGCTAGGGACCTGATGTACAATAGGGTGCTAAAAGAAGCCACAGGTAACTGGGCAACTTAATTCCACTTAAAGTCATTGGGAACCACTTTATAAAAAAAGAAACCACATACTTACCTAAGGAGAGGGAAGGCTCTGGGTTCTAATGAGGCTCCCATCTCCTCTGCCGGTGCCCTCGGTGCAGCGCTGACTCCCCTGTTCAAATCCCCCACCGCGGGGGACTTCGGAAGTCTTCGGGAGCAGAGTCTTCCCGGCGGCTCCATACTGCGCATGCACGATAGAGGGCGCTCGCGCACGTGCGCAGTATGGAGCGGCCCATCTTCAGGAGTACTCGGGCTCCCGAAGACTTTCTGAAGTCACCTTCGCCGGTGGAAGGAACAGTATTTTACCAATTTAGTCAAATACTGCTTCTGGGGACAGCGCAGCACCGCGAGAGGAGAGGGAGGGCTCAGTAGGACACAGAGCTATTTTATAAAGCGGTTCCCAATGACTTTAAGGTACCTTTTAAATGAAATAAGGATTCTGATAGGCTGCCCTGGGCCACCACATCATTTCTCCAGCAGTGGCTGGATAGTGTAATGGTTAAGGGCTCCGCCTCTGACACAGGCGACCTGGGTTCGAATCTCGGCTCTGCCTGTTCAGTAAGCCAACACCTATTCAGTAGGAGACCTTAGGCAAGTTTCCCTAACACTGCTACTGCCTATAGAGCACGTCCTAGTGGCTGCAGCTCTGGCGCTTTGGGTCCGTCAGGAGAAAAGCGCAATATAAATGTTATTTGTCTTGTCACTTTTGCACTAGCTGTAATAAATCAGTCGTAATGTCTTTCATATGGTCTTCCCCGATCCATACATGGCACGTACCTGCTGGTGGCTGGAGGGTGTCTTTGAGACTGCAGGAGCCTCCGGACAGCTCCAGAATGTGAATGCTGCCCCTCTCGGAGCCAGCGTAGAGCCGTGTGGAGTCTGGAGAGAAGAGCAGCTGTAGCGCTCCCCCTGGTGGCTGTGGGACTTTAGAAACCTGCGTGGGGTAAATAGAAAATGTCAGATTAATACCCAGAGAAGACGGACTGCTGTCTATGGCCATGTCACACCACAGAGACATAGGTGCACCAGGGAGCCTCCATACCAACCACAGCGCCCCCTGGTGGCTTCTCCCACTCTTCACTACACGCTAAGAAGCCAAATTGTCACCACATGTATTACAGCCTTAATCTCTTCATAAAAAATGAATGTGGCAATATCACAGTTAAATGCCAAATAAAAGTGTCATTTGTGACAGCCAACCAAATCTTTTAATTTCCTTCATGCTCATCTACACTTAAAGAATGATGGCTGGAATCCTATTGGTTGGTCCTCACAGCGCTGCACAGTACATATATAATATGATGGTATAGACACAGGCAAGACACTCACCCTGCGGAGACTGATATTGTTGTTCTCGTAGTTCAGCTGGTGTAGGTAGAGAGAAGAGGAGGTGGCGTATGACATCCAGGAGCCGCAGCGGGAGATACAGCTACATCGTATGGCCTCTGGTCCCTAAACACAAACAGCCAATGAGAGCACAGCCCACCATCCACCATCCAACTAATACATGAAGTGCGCCAGAGTATTTCCTCCGGTCCCCAACAGCAAATGAGAGCACAGCCCACCATCCCCCAACCAGCCAATAGGTTAGTGCTCCAGAGTATTTCCTCCGGTCCCTAAACACAAACAGCCAATGAGAGCACAGCCCACCATCCCCCATCCAGCCAATACATGAAGTGCACCAGAGTATTTCCTCTGGTCCCAAACAGCCAATGAGAGCACAGCCCACCATCCCCCATCCAACCAATACATGAAGTGCGCCAGAGTATTTCCTCCGGTCCCCAACAGCCAATGAGAGCACAGCCCACCATCCTCCATCCAGCCAATAGGTGAAGTGCGCTAGAGTATTTCCTCCGGTCCCTAAACCTAAACAGCCAATGAGAGCACAGCCCACCATGAAAATTATAATTTGCCTCTTCACTTCAAATTAAAGATCTGTTAAAAAGAGCACCTGAGGTGAGAGAGATGTGGAGGCTGACATATGTATTTCCTTTTAAACAATGCACATTGCCTGGCTGTCCTGGTGATTCTCTGCCTCTAACACTTTTAGGGTAGACCCTTAACAAGCATGCAGCAGATCAGGTGTTTCTGACTGAAGTCTGACTGGATTATCTGCATATTGTTTCAAGTGGGTGATTGAGACAAGATGATAAATATGGCAACCTCCATATTCCTCTCACTTCAGCTGTCCTTTAAAGAACAAACGACACCCATGCTAACCTAGAAATAAAAAACATATATAAGTAGATAAATACTACTCCTACTTACATAACAGATGTATTGTGCTATCCACGTAATGATTCCTGTGAATTTTACGAAGGAAAAGCAGAAAATCCTATTCTAGGCAGTGGCCATCTTGCTAAGCTAATGCTGACATCATATCCTCCCTGACTCTTGTTTCCCCCCTCCCTTCTCTTGCTCATTGTGTACTCATTAGCTGCCCTCCTCCCAGAGTCTTCAGACACTCCCACTGAGGTGTATACTAGGAACTGCACTGTCTTTTTTTTTCTTTTCTCCTCCAATCGCTGAGTCACCTCAGCCTTTCTTGTAAACACAAGTGAGCAGAGGTGTTTCAGATAAGAAGCTAGGCAGGGAAATAAATGGAAGAGGAGAAATATATAAAAGATAAGAACCCCCAGCATTCAACTGTTTGGCACTGACTGCTAAAGGGCCAGTGCTCCTAAAGTATGTGATAACTCCAAACCATAACAGCAGAAAAAGTTTTGCAAGTTTTGAATGCAGGATTAGCATCTTTATCACGTAATACACTCAGACCAGTTGCTGTTGAAATTTGATTTTTATGGTGACAATACCGCTTTAAAGCAGAGCTCCTCCCAATGGCAGAAGACAGTATAGATTTCCATGTGGCCAGGCTAACTCCAAATAGTCTATTAGTACTGGACAATATATTGATACTCAGAATCAGATTGTGGTAGGAGTGTTCCCATACTCCTGCAGACTTCAGATTCTGGCTTTATAATGGTGCATTTAAAAACTGCCAACATTTTTCCACTATATCAGCAAATGAACGGGACTCAGTGCCGCCACCTAGTGGTGTTACCTTCTTCTTCAGCTGCAGAAGGAGCTCTGGCTCTTGCTCTATGGGAAGAATATCTCCATCTTTTCCTGAGAATAAAGCAAGAAAACAATCACTCCAGAATTACAGGAAACACAAACCTCAGAGGGAAGGATTAAAACTTTGCAGGTCTTCTGTCCCTCTTTTATTGCAGTCATTATTTTGGCTCAAGAGCTTACACTCAAAGGGGAAATCTGATCCGGAGCCCAGACAATAATACAATTTAGACAGATGCTGGAACCCTTTTACTCATGCCATTATGCTCTATTTTATGATTGGATGTTGGTGTTCACTTTCATTTTAGTGATATTTGATTGGTCCATGTGACCTTGTAGAGAATGTATATAAATGCCTTTGTGTTTGTTACTCTTTTGAGTGAGCCTACACAGCTTGAGGAAGGAGTTCACCTCCGAAACAGTGTCTGTCGCTGTCCCTGGGCTTTATCTCTCTATTGCAATAAAGAGCTTAAATACATCTCCGTGGTGCTGCTGATCTCTACTCTTTAAATAGGTAGCACAGTAATTGTATGCATTGTCAACCCTATAAGAATCCCCTCCCAGTGCATGACAAACCTGATTGGTTGGTGTGGCCCAGCCGCCACAGCTCCAGGTGCTCCGGAAACTGGAAGAGTAGCAAGCCGGAGGCCTGAGCGCAGGACACCAGATGGCGCTATAGAGAAAGACACATTCATGTACAAATGGTTTCGGTAAAGATTTATCATGACAGTAAGAACACAAGAGCACTATAAACAAAGTACAGGGTGGCGCATTTAAAACCTGTATGAAGCCAGCCAGCCCCATCACTGAGCCTGTACTCTCTCCCTCCCTGCTGTGTGCGAGTGTGGTTTCTGTTAGTATTGCAGCTGCAATAAAGCAGCACACCAGACACACATGAGAAGGAAGAGAGTACAGGCACAGGGATGGGCCAGTATCTGCTTCATGCAATAGTGACAGACAACTGGGGCCGGTTTTAAATGCACCACCCTGCATCATCAGATCTGAAATAAGTCACATTGTCACAAGCAAGCTCAGCATGGTTCTGTAATCATATGCAATGCAAGCACTTGCAAGTTAAAAGAAAACTAAAGGGCTGTTTCTTTTATGACTGTATTGGCATCAATCCTGTACTGATCCAGTCCCTGGTCACATGACACCTGCTGTCCGCCAGAGTGGAAGATTGAGAACAGATGTTCAGATGACTGACCAGGTTGCCCATCCTCTGAGACACTGGCCATGTGACTAAACCATCCGGCACCTGTCATGGCAAAGGAGCTCCCCCTAGAGGTCTATTCATAGAGCTCAAGGCAAAATTGGACTGACTGAATAACTCAACAGACATAAGTCTACTCCCACCTAGGCACTAGGCAAAATAAAAACGAAACATTTTGGTTGAAACTCCGTTTTAAGTTTTGTCAAGTCTTTCATTTGATTTTAGCACTGCTAAAAAAGGTATTTCTGTTTTTAAAGTTTAGCTATGCCCCTTCCCCCACTCATGCCATGCCCTGCCCCCGCCAGACCTGGCAAGTTCACACTACAAGAGATACCTGGCATTTAATACTGCTTAATAACTCCAGCATAAAGCCATGTCAGGGAAAACTCCTACTACTTTGTCCTTAAAGGGAACCTGGAGTGAGACCCAAAGGTGGTTATTTTAACTTATCTGTTGCTACATACATCCCACTGTAGTTCTTCAGGTCCCTCTGTGTAATCCCGATAGACTGCGTTCCGCTGCTGTGCCCCTCTGAAAGCTGGCTGTCTGAGTGCCATTGCAGGCTAATTGGCAGCCTTAGCCTCGATCCCGCTCCCATCACCCGTAGTGTTCTACAAATGCACAAGTCATAAAATGTGCGACTGCACATGCACATAACACTCCTGGCCACGGGATTGAGACCAGGACCACGCATGCGCAGCAGCCCGCGACAAGGCTCAGTCAAGCAATCGGGTGGACATCGAGGGACCTGAAGGACTAAAGAAAGCTGGAAGAAGAAGCCCCAGGTAACTGACTGCCTTTGGGTCACAAAGTGACACTGAAGTGAAAAAAACCTCATGATATAATGAATTGGTTGTGTAATACGGATAATTAATAGAACATTAGTAGCAAAGAAAATAGTGTCACATTTATATTTTCAGGTATATGGCTTTTTTTATAACATTGCATCGTTCTCTAATAATTGCAGTTTCCACAATACACTCAGCATTCTAAATGATTTCACAAAGCAGAGCTAGTGACCCTTTGAACTTTTCTCTGCAGAAAAACCATAAACAAAGAAGAAACAATGAGAGACAGTTGAGATAAGTGCTTCAAAAAACAGTGCTGTCCACGACTTTATAAAGTCGCAGAGCTCACATAAGCTCTTTTGCATAGATAACTGAAGTTTCTTAACTCTTTCCGTACGGGAAACAATATGAGACTTGTATCTGTGCTAATAATGTTTTATTTCTTAGCAGTACTGCACATACAAATTATATCATAAGTTTATTTTCACTTCAGATTCCCTTTAAGGTTCCCTTTATTGAGGTCAGCTCATGCTACAAGCCTGGTGTTGGCTGACTTAGCTAAATCTCCTGCTGCAGGCATAGTGCTGATTAGTGATCAGACATCCACAGGAGTGTCAGCTCCAGTGACATCACTAGCTAGCGCCAGTCAGCACTAACTCTCCTCAGCCCTAACCTTTCCCAGCACTTCCAGTGTGAATGAGGACAGGCTTTACAGCTGCTCTCTGACCTCCAGTGCCAGATATCCCAGGTCAGCCTGTATCTGGCTCCCATTGTCTGGTGAGGCCGGATGCCAGCTCCACCAAATGTGCCTATTCACCAACCTCACATGCAGATCTCACACAGACAGCACTTCTAACAGCCATGACTGGCACTCACGTGTGGAAAGGTGATCTTCCTCAGAGCAGCTTCATAGGATTTCACTTGTATTTTCTCCAACAAAGGGCGTGCCACAATATGGCCGTCCACACCTGAGAGGAGACAGGGCCTCTTAGAACAGCAGCACATGAAATGCAGTGAATGTGAGGACCTGTTAGGAGAGGACACTTACCCCCGGATATCAGAGAGTTGCTGCTGTGGGCCACGGCCCGGACATCGTGGGTGTGATGCTGGAACGGCTTCGTACAGACCCACTTCTTCTCTGCCTTCCCCTCCTGTACGTCTATCAGCTGGTACTGGAAGATGGTGCCCTGCGCTGTGCCCACTACAAGGCTGTCCTCGTCCTGCACACAACAACAAACCAGAGATCAGCAGCTGCTATGCTACAAACAAGCAGGGCTCCGCATCTGGAAAACATGGCTCGCTCTGTGCTGTATATAAAACTTATCATGCAAACATGGAAACCAGCAGAAAGGTTTTTTTTTTTTATTTGTTTCACGTTTCTCCTAAATCTGACTTTAAACACAAAGAACAACAAGATAGGTAGGCTAAATAAGTCATTTCTCATTGGAATTATTACTTTATTCTTTCAGTTAATATGGAGTTTCATCTCACTTTAAAGAGAACCCGAGGTGTGTTTGAAGAATGTTATCTGCATACAGAGGCTGGATCTGCCTTTACAGCCCAGCCTCTGTTGCTATCCCAAACCCCACTAAGGTCCCCCTGCACTCTGCAATCCCTCATAAATCACAGCCATGCTGTGAGGCTGTGTTTACATCTGTAGTGTCAGTCTCAGCTGCTCCCCCGCCTCCTGCATAGCTCCGGTCCCTGCCCCCGTCCCTTCCCTACAATCAGCAGGGAGGGAAGGGATGCAGGCGGGGACTGGAGTTCTGCAGGAGGCGGGGAGAGCAGCAGACTGACACTATAGAGATAAACACAGCCAGCTCTGACAAGCTGTTTGTCAGCAGCGTGGCTGTGATTTATGAGGGATTGCAGAGTGCAGGGGGACCTTAGGAGGGTTTGGGATAGCAACAGAGGCTGGGCTGTATAGGCAGATCCAGCCTCTGTATGCAGATAATATTCTTCAAACCCACCTCGGGTTCTCTTTAAAGAGAACCCGAGGCGGTTCCATGTTGGGCAGATGGCGCACAGAGACATGTTCTCTACCTCATGACATGCCTGTATCCCCCCCACCACCACGCTAAAGCCCCCCAAAATTAGCGACAATATTTGTCGCCATTTTGGAGGGTAAATAGAGGAGAGGGATTCCATGTTCAAACGCCCGCTAGGGGCGTTCCTGCAGGGTTTCCAGATCTGCCATTGGGCAGCACTTTCCCCCTGGCCACGCCCTTTGCCGCTCCCCCGCCTCCCTGCACGAAGAAAGAAAGAATCAATCTCTCCTTTCAGCGGCATGACCCAGATGTCACAAAAGTGAAAGTGGGCCATTGCGGCCCACAGGAGCAGCAGAGAGCGTTGTGGAGCGCAGTGATTTTAGACTTTAAAGTCAGAAATTCCAAAAGTGAAGCGGAGGCGGGGACCGGAGCATCGGTGAGCGGCTGCGCAGGCACAGGAAGTCTGTGGGGGACTGTTAGAAGCCCCAGGTAAGTTCAACTCTTTTTACCCCACTACAGTATTCCATTAAGAGGATTGAATATTGGAGTTGACTTGTATTCGAGTATATATGGTAATACACCTCTCACCTCCATATAAGCTAACTAGGCAGCTCCCACACTGTGCAACCCATGACAGGACAATTACCGTGGAAACGGCGAGGCACAAGATGGCGCAGCTGGCCGCAGTGAACGAGCGGAAAAGCGTTCCCGTCTCCAGATCCCAGAACTGCAGCTTCCCAGAAGAATCCACACTGATGATCTCTCCGCAGGACAGAACAGCCAAAGCCCAGGGAACGCACTCGCGCTTCTGTCCGGTCAGCAGCCGCCGGTCCAGCTTCAGCACCTGCAGAAGGCGGCCTGAGGACAACAGACAGCAAATACGTGACCACAATAAGCAAACCAGGAACTGAATATTATAACTACAGGCTAAGGAGCTAAAAGAGCAAAGTAAAAAAACAGCTATGAATATATATATATATATATATATATATATATATATATATATATATATATATATATATATATATATATATATATATATATATATATATATATATATATATATATATATATATATATGATACAACAATACCACATCGCTAAAGCATCACCCACTGCTGAAAACTGCTGAGGGTTGCTATATTAAATTCAGGCTATCACCATCATAACAATGCAAACAGGCAAAACGCATGCGATTCTTCTGTATGTGCGATTTACTAAGAGGTGCAATATTGTAACCCCAAAACAGTCCAGCATTTTATCTTGTAACCTGAATTCTTGCACAGGACAGCAGGAAAGCCTAGAGAAATGCACCCTGTATGTATCTAGAGAGTTGTCCTTTTTCTTGTGCTTTATTTTCAGGTATAATTATACTGAAAGCAAGGCCAAGGGAGGAGACGAGGGAAAGGGCTGGAGAACTGTACATATGGTGAACTTTGTACGGGGAACTATTTGTGGTCTCAAGGACTTTCAGGAAAAGTCTGTGGTGGACTAGAAGGCAGCGCACTTAATTCTCTCCTTTCATAGTGTATCACTGCATAGCATAATGCAACACTACAATCAGATCGATTTGTATTTGAAAACGTGCTGGAATCTACGGAGTGAGACAGGTATCAATTACTTTCAGAGAGGAAACATTGGGTGGAAATCTATATGTGTATGGCCAGCTTAAAGAGAATCTCCAACCAAGAATTGAACTTTATCCCAATCAGTAGCTGATACCCCATTTTACATGAGAAATATATTGCTTTTCACAAATAGACCATCAGGGGGTGCTGTATGACTGAGTTTGTGCTGAAACCCCTCCCACAAGAAGCTCTGAGTACTGCGGTACTTTTGGCAGTTTGTTACAATGTAACAAGGTTCACAGACAGGAAATAGCTGTTTACAGCTGTCTCTAACAGCCAAAACAGCTAGGAGCAGCTACATAACCTGCCTACAGTAAAAATGTCACCATGTAATAAATGTCAGAATGTAAATCGGGGAGAGGAAAGATTTTACAATGAGCAAACACTGACTAAATCATTATACATAATTACTGTAAAAATGAAGCACTTTTTTATTACATTATTTTCACTGGAGTTCCTCTAAGATCTGCATTTTAGTACCCCAGCCTGCAGTCAATGTGCCCTCCCCATTGTCCACATATCTCATTCACATCAGTGACTTTTCGATCTAATATACAGAAACGCAGCAGCTAACTGCGGAAATACATTCAAATCTGGACTTTAGAGATCTCATAGCTTAAACCTTTTACTTTGTAATCAAATAAAGTATTAAAGCACACTGAACTGATAGGGCTATGGTGGCTGCTATTTTTTTCCCTTTTAAACAATACCAGTTGCCTGGCAGCCCTGCTGATCTATTTGGCTGTAATGTCAGAATCACACACCTGAAACTAGCATGCAGCTAATCCAGTCTGACTTCAGTCAGAGAACCTGATCTGCATGCTGGTTCAGGGGCTGTGGCTTAAAGTATTAGAGGCAGGACAGACAGGCAACTGGTATTGTTTAAAAGGAAATTAGGCTGTCAGCCTCCATGTATCCCTCACTTCAGTACTTTAAGACAAAATGGGGCCCAAGATCCTCAATATAGTCCTTCTGGTCAGCTGAGGTGGGAGAGGGTCAATGAAGGAGGCAGCCCTTGACACTCACTAGGCCTCAAGCACCTACATAGGTTGCCTTGTGAATAATCCTGCCCTATTATAATCAAGTTCAGATTTAGTAAAAAAAAAAACACAACAAAAAACGAACAAACCCCCCCAAAAACGACATAACACACAAGTACAGATCCTGATTCATTGTATGAGACTGCAGAGGACAAATCTCTGCCCAGGCATTTTCACCCACAAGGTTGTCCACCCACCTGAAGAGACATTGAACACTTTTATCACATTGACAGAACCAGCCACGATGTGGGAGCCAGACGGGTGCCAGGCCAGAGACAAGATCCGGCCTGCAGGGAGAAGAGAGGAAATTAGAGCAAGACTCAAGACAAAACATATACTGTATATACTTGAATATAAGCCTAATTATCTGCACTCCAGTCTCGGATTCTCACAGTTTCTTAGCATGTGACAGGCAGCTCCCTCCCCCCCTCAGCCTCACAAACTGCATCACAGACAAGCTGAAACTGAGAGCAGGGGGCGTGGATAATTTGTCCCCATTACAACAGAGGCAGCCCCTTCCTCCCTGGGTTGGCAAAGCTTGACAAAGAAAAGAAAATGAGATATATTACAGAGACAGTGCAACTAGGAAAGGCTGCAGTAATCTAGACCACATTAGAACAGGTATAGGAACTTATAGGATAGAAGAAATAAGGCTGAACATTTTGTTACAGAGTCTCTTTAACTCTTCCTGTACTGGAAACAATACGAGACATTTTTCTTTGCTACTAATGTTCTATTTCTTAGCTGTACAACACATACAATTCATTATTACAAAAGTTTATTTTCACTTCAAATTCCCTTTAAGTACAATCCTGCAGCGCCAAAGGGAGAAGAACTGTCGGCTTAGTTGTGAGGACGTGGCGCATGTACTGTATACTTTTTTTGCTTGTATATCAAAATTTTACAAACAGGTTTGCTTATATTGCAAAGCACGCTTAAAGAGAAACTCCGACCAAAAATTGAACTTTATCCCAATCAGTAGCTGATACCCCTTTTACATGAGAAATCTATTCCTTTTCACAAGCAGACCATCAGCGGGCGCTGTATGACTGATATGGTGGTGAAACCCCTCCCACAAGAAAAGTTCCAACTTTTGTGGGAAATAGCTGTTTACAGCTCTTTCCAACTGCCAAAAACCATGCAGCAGCTACATCACCTGCCAGCAGTAAAATGTTCACTGGAGTTCCTCTTTAAACCAATTTACTCGCAATGCAAGGTTTTACTGTTCTTACGACTGCTTCACATTACCTAAAAACGTGATCATAAAGATATGTTTCTGACACTAGCACTGGATAAAGGATGAAGGGGTCAGAGTTCTTGTTGCGCTTTTACTGCCATCTAGACCCCGTTGGAGAGACTCGCTCACTTCCTGCCACTAATGACAAGTAAGTAAGGCATGAGAAATCTTTCCATTTTTTTTTTTGCCAGAGTTAGAATTTTATTAATTTTAATATAAGGTCACACTGCGATCTGAAAGCATGAGATCATCATGAGATCATCCAACAACCACTCACCTTTCTGGCGGTCCAAGCTCTTCTCGAACACAATGCGTTCCGGAGTAATGCTGAACAGCTTCACAGAGCCGTCCTCACAGGCCACCTGCAACACAATGGAGACATCTGCCAGGGAAGCATAGGAACAACTGAGAAATGTATGGTACATGCTCTGCACACTGCTGGGACCCAGCAGCCTATCCTGGAGCATCTCCAGCTCCGCCCCCCAGTACATGAAACATGACATCACCGTCTATAAACCTCAGCAGAGCAGTCATGCCACCTCTCAACCCTCACTTTACATCCCAACAA
The DNA here is from genome assembly GCF_040937935.1 of Hyperolius riggenbachi. Classification (NCBI taxonomy): domain Eukaryota; kingdom Metazoa; phylum Chordata; class Amphibia; order Anura; family Hyperoliidae; genus Hyperolius; species Hyperolius riggenbachi. The sequence goes on from NC_090656.1 coordinate 12,005,082, forward strand.
AAGGTACAGACTACCCAGCCAGCTCATGGTGACCAGAACTCCTAGGAGTGTGTAAAGGGGCTACAAAGGACCAAAAAGCCCTCTTACTGAAATGTTATGCAAGACAAAAGTTTGCCTTCTTAAAACAGAAGGTATTTGTGATAATTCAGGTTGGAGTGAGCATATGATGATGTCTCCCACAATGCATAATTGTTGAATATGTAAATCGTCCATTTGTTGTCCCTGAAAGTTAAACACACCTTCAGAACCCAATAGATTGTGGATCAGTGCATGGCATGGATTTATGTGGCTCTATGAGGCAGCACTTGAAATACCTAGAGCTACAGACTAACCAGCAAGCTCATGGTGAACTATTTAACTCCCTCCTGAAAGCCTAAAGCCGATCGGCGACAGGAGGGTGCCACCCCCAGGACTGCCTAACGCCGACCAGCGTCAAGTCCTGAGGGCGGAGATTAGCAGGGAATGTGCGTACATCCCCGCTGAATGACGGCGCTCCGCTCCGATATCAGCCTGCTAGCCAGCAATCACAGCTGGCAGGCTGTCAAAAAAAAAAAAAAAAAGTTTATTTAGGTTGTACAGCACTGCAATCTAGCGAAGCACTGTAGAGGGGACAGCTTAGTGACAAAGCTGTCCCCTGGAGTGGCTCACAATGTGATCCCCTCTCATAGGCTGATGCCTATCAGAGGGGATCAGTGATTGGATCTCAGGGGGGAGGGATGTAAATAAAAAGAAAATAGTAAAATGTATTTAAAAAATAAATAAATAAATAAATTGTAGCAGCAGCAATCAGATGCCACTAACAGAAAGCTTTGCTGGTGGCAAGAAAAGGAGGCAAGATTAATTTGGGTGGTAAGTTGTATGGCCCTGCAGTGAGCTGTTAAAGCTGCAGTGTGCGGAATTGTAAAAAAATCGCCTGGTCATAAAGGGGTGTAAGCCTGTGGTCCTCAAATGGTTAACAAGCTGACAGATCACTGCATTCCAGCGGTTTGGTAGGTGTGAACGGGTGCTATCTTAGCAGCAACACGACCACAGCAAAGAACGAGGGGAAAAAAAAAATAAAAAAAATCAGTAAACATAACTTAAAGCGGACCCAAACCAAACATTTTTGTTAATTTAAAATATTTAGTTGCACCACTCTTGACACATACAAAGATAAACACTCCTTCAAGCCTATGAGCATTTCAGTGCATGCTTTTCACCCTTCTCTTTTCATAACTAGGGTTATACAGGTGGCAGCCATTAGCAATTCCTCCTTTGCTGGACACCTCCTACTCCACCAGTTTGCCGGATTCTGTCCCAGCAATATAAAAGGAAGGGAGGGGTTCCTCCAATAGATGTAAAATATTTTAGATTTGTCATCATGCAGCTGAAAAATGGCTGCTATTTATTATTATAATTTAGAAAATAGATTTTATTTCTGAAATCTTGTATATGCAAGACTAAATAAATTAAAAATAGACAAGGCACCTGGCCCGGATGGCATGCATCCTCGGGTCCTAAGGGAATTAAAGAGAAACTCCAACCAAGAATTGAACTTTATCCCAATCAGTAGCTGATACCCCCTTTTACATGAGAAATAGAATGATTTTCACAAACAGACCATCAGGGGGCGCTGTGTGACTGATTTTGTGCTGAAACCACTCCCACTAGAGGCTCTGAATACCGCGGTACTCCTGGCAAACTGCCACAATGTAACAATGTTCACAGACAGGAAATGGCTGTTTAGAGCTGTCTAACAGCCAGAACAGCTAGAAACAGCTACATAACATGCCCACAGTAACAATGTCACCATGTAATAAATGTCAGAATGTGAATCTGGGAGAGGAAAGATTTTACAATGAGCAAACACTGACTAAATCATTTATACATAATTATGGTAAAACTTTTTTTTATTACATTATTTTCACTGGAGTTCCTCTTTAAGTTCAGTTATAGATAAACCCCTTTATCTTATCTTTTGTGACTCTCTTGCAACTGGCAGAGTCCCAGTGGATTGGCGTACAGCCCACGTTTTCCCATTATTTAAGAAGGGCAAAAAATCTGATCCAGGAAATTATAGACCTGTAAGTTTAACATCAGTTGTATGCAAACTATTTGAGGGGTTACTAAGAGATACTATACATGACTTCATAGTAGAAAATAATCTTATTTCTCAGCATCAACATGGGTTTACTAAAGACAGGTCCTGTTTGACTAACATGCTCAGCTTTTATGAGGTAGTGAATGCTAATATGGATATTGGGAATGCTGTAGATGTGATATACTTGGACTTTGCAAAGGCCTTCGACACTGTTCCCCACAAAAGTCTGGTGCAAAAGTTGAGGATGCAAGGACTGGGGAAGAGTCTGTGTTCATGGATAGGGAACTGGCTAATGGACAGAAAACAAAGAGTTGTGGTCAATGGATCGTACTCAAAATGGGAGACTGTTGGCAGTGGGGTCCCACAGGGGTCTGTTCTGGGTCCAGTGCTCTTCAATTTATTTATTAATGACCTAGTAGATGCAGTAGTGAGCAATGTTGCTATTTTTGCAGATGATACAAAATTGTGCAGAATCATCAACTCTCAGGAAGATAGTGTCATATTGCAACAGGATCTGGATAGGATGGCTATATGGGCACATACATGGCAGATGAAATTCAATGTTGACAAATGAAAGGTCATGCATTTTGGACGTACTAATGGTCTAGCACCATACAAAATAAATGGGATACAGTTGGGGACATCAAACTTGGAGAAGGACTTAGGAGTACTCATTGACAACAAGTTAAATAATCGTACTCAATGCCAAGCAGCTGCAGCTAAAGCTAACAAAATTTTGGGATGCATTAAAAGGGAAATAAAAACTCGAGATGCTAGCATAATATTGCCCGTTTAACTCTCTAGTAAGGCCACATCTGGAATATGGAATTCAGTTCTGGGCACCACATTACAAAAAAGATATTGCAGTTTTAGAGCAGGTGCAGAGACGAGCAACAAAATTGATGCGTGGGATGGAAGGTCTCACTTATCGAGAAAGGTTAGATAAACTGGGTTTATTTAGTCTAGAGAAAAGACGCCTTAGAGAGGATCTAATTAACATGTATAAATACATCAGAGGGCAATATAATACCTTGGCGGATGAGCTTTTTGTCCCTAGGCCTTCTCAAAGGACTAGAGGACATGATCTGCGCATGGAGGAAAAACGTTTTAACCATTTATTTAGGAAAGGGTTCTTTACAGTAAGAGTGATTAAGATGTGGAATGCATTGCCACAGGAAGTCGTTATGGCAAACTCTATACCTGCATTTAAAGGGGGCTTAGATGCTTTCCTTGCGTTGAAAGACATCCATGGCTACAATTACTAGGTAATGCCTAATGATGTTGATCCAGGGATTTTATCTGATTGCCATCTGGAGTCGGGAAGGAATTTTTCCCTTTAGGGGCTAATTAGACCATGCCTTGTAAGGGTTTTTTCGCCTTCCTCTGGATCAACAGGGATATGTGAGGGAGCAGGCTGGTGTTGTACTTTATACTGGTTGAACTCGATGGACGTATGTCTTTTTTCAACCAAAATAACTATGTAACTATGTAATTTGGGTCCACTTTAAGTTAAAGGGAATCTTAAAGGACCACTATCACAAAATGTATATATATGTATATGTATACATATACACATATATAGATATATAGATATCTATAGATAGATCTATATATCTATCTATATATATCTATCTATATATCTATATCTATATCTATATCTATCTATATATCTATATCTATATCTATCTATATATCTATATCTATATCTATCTATATCTATATATCTATATATTTATATCTATATATCTATATATCTATCTATCTATCTATCTATATCTATATCTATCTATCTATATCTATATCTATCTATCTATCTATCTATCTATATCTATATCTATATCTATATATATATCTATCTCTATATATATATCTATATCTATATATATATATCTATCTCTATATCTATCTATCTATCTATCTATCTATCTATCTATCTATCTATCTATCTATCTATCTATCTATCTATCTATCTATCTATCTATCTATCTATCTATCTATATATATCTATCTATCTATCTATCTATCTATCTATCTATCTTATATCTCTATTATCTATCTACCTACCTACCTACCTACCTATCTATCTATCTATCTACATACATACACAGTATGTGTGTGTGTGTGTGTGTGTGTATGTATGTGTGTGTGTGTGTGTGTGTGTGTGTGTGTGTGTGTGTGTGTGTGTGTGTGTGTACACGTCTGTGTGCGCGTGTGTGTGTGTATGTATATATATATATATATATTTATATACACTAAAAATTACTACTCCATAGAGCCACATTAATCCATGCCATGCACTGCTGAGGACCAACCAGTCTGCATGCATGTTGGATTATTGTGGCTCTGTACAATTAACATGCTGACACATCATTCCATTCCAGCGGATCTGGAGGTGTGTTTAGCCTTCAAGGACAACACAGGATAATTTGCATATTCGGAAGTGATGCATTGTGGGAGATATCATATGCTCACTCCAACCTGAATAATCGCCAATACCTTCTGTTTTCCCTCCCAGCAAAATTTTAGTAGGAGGTTGATTTATATTTTAAAGTTAAGTAGCTACAATATTCCTATAGTACTTCTGTTGATCATAAAGCTTCGCTTCTTATGTACGGATGAATAGGAGAAGCGATGACACTTACGGCAAGCTGGGACCCGCTTGGACTCGCAGCGATGCTCCATAGGGGGCCTCCGAATGCATCTATAGAATATTTCACCCCCAGCTTCTCCAAGTCGTACTCCACAATCTCTCCGTTCAGACCTGCAGAGAAGAGCCGGTCGGTCCCCACCCAGCATATGGACTCTGTGGACCTCCGCTCGTCCCCCGGAATTACCTGCAGAGATGGGAGAAAAGTGGAAATCACAGATTCTCATCAAGGTTAATGCTGCCTAGATCCCCGCAATGCGGCCCGATAAGTCAGCCTGTCGGACTAAGCAGTAGTACTGCGCTGGTGCAGAAAGCTCCCAGCAGTGGGAGTGTGATTTGTGAGTGCGCGGTACGCCCCTACTGGTGGAATTACCAGGCCGCCTAGCGGAGGATCCATATGCATGGGAAGACCGCGAGGGACTGATTAGCCTGAAGTGGGCCAGAGGAAGCCCCAGGTACGTATACATTTTTTTCTTCTAGGTAATCTCAGGTTTCCTTTGAATGGACAACTGAAGTGGGAGGATATGGAGGCTGCCATATTTATTTCCTGTTAAGCAACACCAGTTGCCTGGCTATCCTGCTGATCCTCTGCCTCTAATACAATTAGCCATAGACCCCTGAACAAGCATGCAACAAATCAGGCGTTCCTGACACTGTCAGATCTGACAAGATTAGCTGCATGCTTGTTTCTGGTGTTATCTAGAGATACTACTGCTGCCAAACAGTCACAACTACTGATAAGGCCTTATTTGTTGGTATTGTGTTTGGTATGGAATATATAATATATACACACACACACACACACATTGCATAACCACGCCCACCTCTAGCACAGTTAAGCAGAGAGATTCATTTGGTAGCTAGTGAAAGGTGAGGTGTTTTTAATTTCCTTTTTTGCCATTCAGTTGACTCTTGGGTTTTTGGATTAGTTCCCACTAGACTGCTTATAAAAACTAGCATTTTGCATGGTAGAGTAGGACTCACCAGATTGGGGACACTTTGGCGCAGTTGGTGAGCTTAAGCACGTTAAAGCGTAACCAAGAGCCCCTGTCACTGTTTTCCTGTTGTGTGCTGCAGCCCCTGTATGTATGTATGTATGCATGTATATACAGTGGGTTGCAAAAGTATTCGGCCACCTTGAAATTTTCCACATTTTGTCACATTACTGCCACAAACATGAATCAATTTGATTGGAATTCCACGTGGAAGACCAATACAAAGTGGTGTACACGTGAGAAGTGGAACGAAAATCATACATTATTCCAAAAAATGTTTTACAAATCAATAACTGCAAAGTGGGGTGTGCGTAATTATTCAGCCCCCTGAGTCAATACTTTGTAGAACCACCTTTTGCTGCAATTACAGCTGCCAGTCTTTTAGGGTATGTCTCTACCAGCTTTGCACATCTAGAGACTGAAATCCTTGCCCATTCTTCTTTGCAAAACAGCTCCAGCTCAGTCAGATTAGATGGACAGCATTTGTGAACAGCAGTTTTCAGATCTTGCCACAGATTCTCGATTGGATTTAGATCTGGACTTTGACTGGGCCATTCTAACACATGGATATGTTTTGTTTTAAACCATTCCATTGTTGCCCTGGCTTTATGTTTAGGGTCGTTGTCCTGCTGGAAGGTGAACCTCCGCCCCAGTCTCAAGTCTTTTGCAGACTCCAAGAGGTTTTCTTCCAAGATTGCCCTGTATTTGGCTCCATACATCTTCCTATCAACTTTGACCAGCTTCCCTGTCCCTGCTGAAGAGAAGCAACCCCAGAGCATGATGCTGCCACCACCATATTTGACAGTCGGGATTGTGTGTTCTGGGTGATGTGCAGAGTTAGTTTTCTGCCACACATAGCGTTTTGCATTTTGGCCAAAAAGTTCCATTTTGGTCTCATCTGACCAGAGCACCTTCTTCCACATGGTTGCTGTGTCCCCCACATGGCTTGTGGCAAACTGCAAACAGGACTTCTTATGCTTTTCTGTTAACAATGGCTTTCTTCTTGCCACTCTTCCATAAAGGCCAACTTTGTACAGTGCACGACTAATAGTTGTCCTATGGACAGATTCTCCCACCTGAGCTGTAGATCTCTGCAGCTCGTCCAGAGTCAGCATGGGCCTCTTGATTGCATTTCTGATTAGTGCTCTCCTTGTTCGGCCTGTGTGTTTAGGTGGACAGCCTTGTCTTGGTAGGTTTACAGTTGTGCCATACTCCTTCCATTTCTGAATGATCGCTTGAACAGTGCTCCGTGGGACGTTCAAGGCTTTGGAAATCTTTTTGTAGCCTAAGCCTGCTTTAAATTTCTCAATAACTTTATCCCTGACTGACACACACACACACACACACACACACACACACACACACACACACACAAGTATTCGGCCCCCTTGAAGTTTTCCACATTTTGTCATATTACTGCCACAAACATGAATCAATTTTATTGGAATTCCACATGAAAGACGAACACACAGTGGTGTACACATTAGAAGTGGAACGAAAATCATACACGATTCCAAACATTTTTTACAAATAAATAACTGCAAAGTGGTGTGTGCATAATTATTCGGCCCCCTTTGATCTGAGTGCAGTCAGTTGCCCATAGACATATGACAAAATGTGGAAAACTTCAAGGGGGCCGAATACTTTTGCAAGTGTGTGTGTGTGTGTGTGCGTGCGTGTCAGGGATAAAGTTATTGAGAAATTTAAAGCAGGCTTAGGCTACAAAAAGATTTCCAAAGCCTTGAACATCCCACGGAGCACTGTTCAAGCGATCATTCAGAAATGGAAGGAGTATGGCACAACTGTAAACCTACCAAGACAAGGCCATCCCCCTAAACTCACAGGCCGAACAAGGAGAGCGCTGATCAGAAATGCAGTCAAGAGGTCCATGGTGACTCTGGACGAGCTGCAGAGATCTACAGCTCAGGTGGGAGACTCTGTCCATAGGGCAACTATTAGTCGTGCACTGCACAAAGTTGGCCTTTAGGGAAGAGTGGCAAGAAGAAAGGCATTGTTAACAGAAAGCATAAGAAGTCCCGTTTGCAGTTTGCCACAAGCCATGTGGGGGACACAGCAACCATGTGGAAGAAGGTGCTCTGGTGAGATGAGACCAAAATGGAAGCTGGTCAAAGTTGATGGGAAGATGGATGGAGCCAAATACAGGGCAAACTTGGAAGAAAACCTCTTGGAGTCTGCAAAAGACTTGAGACTGGGGCGGAGGTTCACCTTCCAGCAGGACAATGACCCTAAACATACAGCCAGGGCAACAATGGAATGGTTTAAAACAAAACATGTGTTAGAATGGCCCAGTCAAAGTCCAGATCTAAATCCAATCGAGAATCTGTGGCAAGATCTAAAAACTGCTGTTCACAAACGCTGTCCATCTAATCTGACTGAGCTGGAGCTGGTTTGCAAAGAAGAATGGGCAAGGATTTCAGTCTCTAAATGTGCAAAGCTGGTAGAGACATACCCTAAAAGACTGGCAGCTGTAATTGCAGCAAAAGGTGGTTCTACAAAGTATTGACTTAGGGGGCTGAATAATTACACACACCCCACTTTGCAGTTATTGATTTGTAAAAAATGTTTGGAATCATGTAGGATTTTCGTTTCACTTCTCACATGTACACCACTTTGATGGTCTTTCATGTGGAATTCCAATAAAATTGATTCAGGTTTGTGGCAGTAATGTGACAAAATGTGGAAAACGTCAAGGGGGCCAAATTCTTTTGCAAACCACTGTAAATATATTCATATTAGTAGAAAGTTGTAATCTTACCTGTAAGGGCTCAGGCACGCTTTGAGTGCTTGTGATAGATCAGTGCTTTCCCTTATTCCTCACCTGTGTCTCCGGCATAACTGATTGCTCTGCCACAATGTGCTCACACGTTATTCTGCTACAATGGTTCCCAGTCTCACCTTTTCCTGGTAGTAGTTGGCTGGGAAATTGAAGACTTCTACGGATCCATCGGTACGAGCCACAGCGAGCCTCTCTGTCTGCTCCGAATGGGCAATGCAGCGCACCCCTGACGGGACGTAATCAAAGAAGCGCACGCGGTGCACCTTATACTCCCCCATACCTGGAAGACAGACGGGAGTTAATGCTCTCTACATGCCTTATTCTCCGGGGACAGCGTATGAAGGATGGGGAGAAATAACATGGAGGATGACAACTAACTTGTTATAGTTCTCTACTGGAATAAGATGGTTGTTGTCTGGCTGCCAATATTGTACAGCGCAAACATCTTTTGCAGTATCTAATCCTGTATCTTACGGCCCCTTAGAGGAGCTCACAATCTAATTTGTACCACAGTAATGGTCTAATGTCCTAGCATGTTATTAGTATGTCATTTTACAACACTGACATCTTTTGCAGCACTTTACAGAGTACATAGTCATGTCCTGACTGTCCTTAGAGGAGCTCAGAATCTAATCCCTACCATAGTTACATGTCCATCAGTCTAAAGTCAACTTTGGGTAAAGTTAACTGACTTTATTATGGTTTGGGAAGCCAGAGTGCCAGGAAGAAACCACGCAAACTCCATGCATATAGTTCTGCATGGCGAGAGCCCCTCTCCCCCCAGCAGTAATGGCACACTCCTGGCACTGCCCCCCCCTCTCTCCAGCAGTAATGGCACACTTCTGGCACTGCCCCCCCCCCCCTCTCCAGCAGTAATGGCACACTTCTGGCACTGACCCCCTATCCCCAGCAGTAGTGGCACACTCCTGGCACTGACCCCCTCTCCCCAGCAGTAGTGGCACACTCCTGGCACTGCCCCCCTCTCCCCAGCAGTAATGGCACACTCCTGGCACTGACCCCCTTTCTCCTGCAGTAATGGCACACTCCTGGCACTGCCGCCTCTCCCCAGCAGTAATGGCACACTCCTGGCACTGACCTCCTCTCCCCAGCAGTAATGGCACACTCCAGGCACTGACCTCCTCTCCCCAGCAGTAATGGTACACTCCTGGCACTGCCCCCCTCTCCCCAGCAGTAATGGCACACTCCTGGCACTGCCCCCCTCTCCCCAGCAGTAATGGCACACTCCAGGCACTGACCTCCTCTCCCCAGCAGTAATGGTACACTCCTGGCACTGCCCCCCTCTCCCCAGCAGTAATGGCACACTCCTGGCACTGACCTCCTCTCCCCAGCAGTAATGGCACACTCCTGGCACTGACCCCTCTCCCCAGTAGTAATGGCACACTCCAGGCACTGACCCCCTCTCCCCAGCAGTAATGGCACACTCCTGGCACTGACCCCCCTCAGTAGTAATGGCACACTCCTGGCACTGCCCCCCTCTCCACAGCAGTAATGGCACACTCCTGGCACGGCCCCCCTCTCCCCAGCAGTAATGGCACACTCCTGGCACTGACCCCCCCTCAGTAGTAATGGCACTCTCCTGGCACTGACCCCTCTCCTCAGTAGTAATGGCACACTCCTGGCACTGACCCCTCTCCCCAGCAGTAATGGCACACTCCTGGCACTGACCCCCCTCAGTAGTAATGGCACACTCCTGGCACTGACCCCCTCTCCCCAGCAGTAATGGCACACTCCTGGCACTGACCTCCTCTCCCCAGCAGTAGTAATGGCACACTCCTGGCACTGCCCCCCTCTCCCCAGCAGTAATGGCACACTCCTGGCACTGACCTCCTCTCCCCAGCAGTAATGGCACACTCCTGGCACTGACCCCCGCTCCCCAGCAGTAATGGCACACTCCTGGCACTGACCTCCTCTCCCCAGTAGTAATGGCACACTCCTGGCACTGACCCCCCTCAGTAGTAATGGCACACTCCTGGCACTGGCCCCCCTCAGTAGTAATGGCACACTCCTGGCACTGACCTCCTCTCCCCAGCAGTAATGGCACACTCCTGGCACTGACCCCCCTCAGAAGTAATGGCACACTCCTGGCACTGCCCCCCTCTCCCCAGCAGTAATGGCACACTCCTGGCACTGACCTCCTCTCCCCAGCAGTAATGGCACTCTCCAGGCACTGACCCCCTCTCCCCAGCAGTAATGGCACACTCCTGGCACTGCCCCCCTCTCCCCAGCAGTAATGGCACACTCCTGGCACTGACCTCCTCTCCCCAGTAGTAATGGCACACTCCTGGCACTGACCCCCCTCAGTAGTAATGGCACACTCCTGGCACTGGCCCCCCTCAGTAGTAATGGCACACTCCTGGCACTGACCCCCCTCAGTAGTAATGGCATACTCCAGGCACTGACCCCCTCTCCCCAGCAGTAATGGCACACTCCTGGCACTGCCCCCCTCAGTAGTAATGGCACACTCCTGGCACTGACCACCTCTCTTCCTCGGTAGTGATAATAGAATATACTGTAATATAATGTAACATTCTCACCGGCTGTGCAGTGTCTCTCTCACGTGGAGCTCTCTGGCAGGGCCGGAAGCGGAATGACGTCAGGCGCAGGCCCCGCCCCCGGAGGCGGCAGATTCGGATCCCGGTGGTGACGGGGATGGTGCAGATCGTGGTGTGCGGGTGAGAGGAGCGAGCAGCGGACGGACCGGAGACAGCGGCTCTCCACAGGCGCTCTGTGCGGACCGGAAGTGAAGGAGTCTGTTCCTCTGGCAGCGCGGCTTCCACTTCCGGGCTGCCAGCCACAGGGGAGCACCTTATCTCTATGGGGAGCACCACCAGCCACAGGGGAGCACCTCATCTCTATGGGGAGCACCACCAGCCACAGGGGAGCACCTCATCTCTATGGGGGGCACCACCAGCCACAGGGGAGCACCTCATCTCTATGGGGAGCACCACCAGCCACAGGGGAGCACCTCATCTCTATGGGGGGCACCACCAGCCACAGGGGAGCACCTCATCTCTATGGGGAGCACCACCAGCCACAGGGGAGCACCTCATCTCTATGGGGGGCACCACCAGCCACAGGGGAGCACCTTATCTCCATGGGGGGCACCACCAGCCACAGGGGAGCACCTCATCTCTATGGGGGGCACCACCAGCCACAGGGGAAAACCTCATCTCTATGGCTGGCACCACCAGCCACAGGGGAGCACCTCATCTCTATGGGGAGCACCACCAGCCACAGGGGAGCACCTCATCTCTATGGGGGGCACCACCAGCCACAGGGGAGCACCTTATCTCTATGGGGAGCACCACCAGCCACAGGGGAGCACCTCATCTCTATGGGGGGCACCACCAGCCACAGGGGAGCACCTCATCTCTATGGGGGGCACCACCAGCCACAGGGGAAAACCTCATCTCTATGGGGGGCACCACCAGCCACAGGGGAGCACCTTATCTCTATGGGGAGCACCACCAGCCACAGGGGAGCACCTCATCTCTATGGGGGGGCACCACCAGCCACAGGGGAGCACCTCACCTCTATGGGGGGGCACCACCAGCCACAGGGGAGCACCTTATCTCTATGGGGAGCACCACCAGCCACAGGGGAGCACCTCATCTCTATGGGCGGCACCACCAGCCACAGGGGAGCACCTCATCTCTATGGGGGGCACCACCAGCCACAGGGGAGCACCTCACCTCTATGGGGGGGCACCACCAGCCACAGGGGAGCACCTCATCTCTATGGGGGGCACCACCAGCCACAGGGGAGCACCTTACCTCTATGGGGGGCACCACCAGCCACAGGGGAGCACCTTATCTCTATGGGGAGCACCACCAGCCACAGGGGAGCACCTCATCTCTATGGGGGGCACCACCAGCCACAGGGGAAAACCTCATCTCTATGGGGGGCACCACCAGCCACAGGGGAAAACCTCATCTCTATGGGGGGCACCACCAGCCACAGGGGAGCACCTTATCTCTATGGGGAGCACCACCAGCCACAGGGGAGCACCTCATCTCCTTCAGGGGACACCACCAGCCACAGGGGAGCACCTTATCTCCATCAGGGGGGTACCACCAGCCACAGGGGAAAACCTCATCTCTATGGGGGGCACCACCAGCCACAGGGGAGCACCTCATCTCTATGGGGAGCACCACCAGCCACAGGGGAGCACCTCATCTCTATGGGGGGCACCACCAGCCACAGGGGAGCACCTCATCTCTATGGGGGGCACCACCAGCCACAGGGGAGCACCTCACCTCTATGGGGGGCACCACCAGCCACAGGGGAGCACCTCATCTCTATGGGGAGCACCACCAGCCACAGGGGAGCACCTCATCTCCTTCAGGGGACACCACCAGCCACAGGGGAGCACCTCATCTCCTTCAGGGGACACCACCAGTCACAGGGGAGCACCTCATCTATATGGGGGGGGGGAGCACCACCAGTCACAGGGGAGCACCTCATCTCTATGGCGGGCACCACCAGCCACAGGGGAGCACCTCATCTCCTTCAGGGGACACCACCAGTCACAGGGGAGCACCTCATCTCTATGGGGGGGGGAGCACCACCAGCCACAGGGGAGCACCTCATCTCTATGGCGGGCACCACCAGCCACAGGGGAGCACCTTATCTCTATGGGGAGCACCTCATCTCTATGGAGGGCACCACCAGCCACAGGGGAAAACCTCATCTCTATGGGGGGGGGGGCACCACCAGCCACAGGGGAGCACCTCATCTCCATCAGGGGACACCATTGCCGGAGGGGATTGGCTCTAGCAGAGGGGTCTCTCACCTCCATCTGGGGCTGGCTTCAGGCATAAAGGGTTACCTAATCTTCATCAAGGTCCACCATTAGCCAGCAGGGGGTTACCTCATCTTCATCAGGGTCAGTGGACCCTGCCAGTGATCAGCCAGTATGGTTTTCCTCTGCTTCATCATGGGCTTCCCTCAAGCAGGGGGCTTTACCTGAACTCCATCAGGGCTACCTCAACTGCATCATCAGCCAGTAGGGATTTGGACAATACCTTGGTCAATGAGATGCAAATAGTTTCAAATTGATGTGTATTATTGCGAATCTATGCAACTTGAAAATTGACCAATTAAAATAACCCTTTTGTGGGTTTGTATTGGTCCATTTTCAAGCTGCATACAAGATTTGCATAATCCTTTATCAACTCAGAACTATTTGCATCTTCTTGACCATCCCTCTGTCAAGAGTCGCCAACATCATAATCATCTCTCGGAGGTTACCTCAGCTCCTTTAGAGGAAACCCTCATCGGTCATCAGGAGTTACCTCAGCTCCATAGGGTGGCCACCATTATCTGCCAGCGAGAGTTATTTCTGCTCCTTCAAGGGAAACTATCATCAGGGGTACTGCAGCATCATCAGTTAGGGGGTGCCATTGTTAGCCAGTAGGGGTTACCTCAGCCCCCACCACACCAAACACCACCATAAGCATCAGCAGAAACATTTTGGACTTGTGCTCATGGGCGTATGAATCGCCAGCAATACAGGTTCCCTCTGGGCATTAGGACACACTTCAGATGATAATGCGGCGCTACTGTTGGATATCTTATAGTGAAATTTAGCTAATGTGATTGGGTGGACGGCACCCTCTCAAACTGCTAGGTTACAGATAGATTGTAGTTAAAGTGAACCTCCAGACTAAAAATCTACTTAGCAGCACTGAAAAGGCTTGTTGTTTCTTTAACAGGTTCACAGCATCAGAACTTTGTTTTTCATACCCAAGCCTAATTTTTAGCTGCCTAGAAGCTAAGCTCCGCCCCATCAAAGAAAACTGACAGGGTATTTTTCCCCTGATGCTGTGCAACGCATGATGGGATGTCTGATGATGATGCTCTCATTGCCTAGCAACTGGGAGAGGTGATCAGGACAGTTGGAACTGTGTCTCATGCTCCCTGTCTCCTCCTTTCAACCAAAAAGATGGTTGTCTTCATGAAATCACAAACATTTGCCTGTTCTTTTAAAAACAGGGTGGGTAGGATATTATATTACCTATCTGTTTTAATTAACATAACTAATGTAACTTAATGACAGTATGCTTTTTAAGGCTGAAGTTTCTTTTGAAGTACACCCACTCTATTTGGCCAATCATAATGCTGTGTGCTGTAAGAGGGTACTATGATTGAAGAACTGTTTCCTATGAGGTTTCCTGCTGGGTCCCCTAAACTAGACTAGTGCCAATAATGCTTATCAAGCATCATCCTTTACCTTAAGGCTGCTTACACACAGGGATGTTACAGGCGCACGTAAGTGCAGCCTGTAACGCTCCCCCAACGCACAGCAATGTAACACAAGTGGGCTGTTCACACTGCCCACGTTGCGTTACATGTACGCTGCACGTTCTCAGGAAAGTGCAGCATGCTACGGCGTTACAGCGGCTTAAGCCGCGTTAGACTGTTTGCACATGCTCAGTAATGTTGGGGAGGAGCGGAGAGCGGCCAGGCACATGGCTAATTAATATTCACTGCACGTTGTGACGTGTGCAGTGTTTACTTCCTGATGCGGCCGCTCTGTGCGGCGATTGGCCGGCGGGACCACGTGATGCCGCATGCGTCCAAGAGTACGCATCACGGCAACACGGACGCCAGAGTGAGCTGCACAACGCGGCTCACTCTGACGTCCACATCGAAGAGCACCAGGCCTTGCGTTAGGTGTACGTTATGCGACCTTAACGTAGCACCTAACGCAACGTCTTGGTGTGCAAGTAGCCTAAAGGACAACGGTAGTAAGAATTTATTTCCTTTTAAACAATACCAGTTGCCTGGCAGCCCTGCTGATCTATTTGGCTGCAGTAGTGTCTGAAAGTCAATAAATAGTAGTCTGAAACAAACCTACTTGTTCACCTTATTAGCCCAGCTACTTTTGTAAGTGACGGAGGTGTGTATTGACCCCATGTTACTGGACATAAGACTTGCTGGAATCTCTAAATAAATAAATAAGAGGGTTGCTATGCTGTATTTTATTTTTATTTTTTTAAAGCTGAAATAGATATACTATTCATTTGAGTTGCAGTGATGCTTTTTTAACAGGGCACAGGAATATAAAGTGGCGGTGACTGCTGTTTGCTGGTAATCACTTCAGATAATGCCTAGGCCAAATCATCCAATATTAATAGCTGGCACATGGCTAATAAATGTAACATATAATCTTGTAGGTTGACAGGAGGTGTTAAAAGGAGTTTTTACAAGATTTTTCAAGCCTCAATGATTCTTTCCTAGTTATTTACGTCACATGGCGGCTCCTGCTCTCGCTTGATATAATCATATGGGGTCTCGTATTGTCACATTACATTGTACACAGGACTTTGGGATATTGCCTATAGTAGTATATAAAAAAACAAACTACGCGTTTTTTGTATGATCAGTAAAAGTACTAGCCTTTAAAGCGTTGCTTTCATAAATCCGCATAGTGGGGACTGAACCCTCTGTAACAGTAATTATAGATTGATGGTATACCATAAAAAATGGTAGGACATTAGACTATGACTATGGTAGGATTAGATTGTGAGCTCCTCTGAGGACAGTCAGTGACATAACTATGCACTCTGTAAAGTGCTGCAGGAGATATCAGTGCTATAATATATAAATACATAATAATAATAATATGATAGGACATTACACTATGACTGTGGTAGGATTAGATTGTGAGCTCCTCTGGGGACAGCCAGTGACATGACTATGTACTCTGTAAAGTGCTGCAGAAGATGTCAGTGCTATATAAATACATAATAATATGGTAGGACATTAGACTATGACTATGGTAGGATTAGATTGTGAGCTCCTCTGAGGACAGTCAGTGACATGACTATGTACTCTGTAAAGTGCTGCAGCAGATGTCAGTGCAATATAAATACATAATAATAATATTATGGTAGGACATTAGACTATGACTATGGTAGGATTAGAGTGTGAGCTGCTCTGAGGACAGTCAGTGACATGACTATGTACTCTGTAATGTGCTGCAGGAGATGTCAGTGCTATATAAATACATAATAATGATATGGTAGAACATTAGACTATGACTATGGCCCAGTGCACACCAAAACCGCTAGCAGATCCGCAATACGCTAGCGGTTTTGGGAGCTGATTTCAGAGCGATTCTAGGTATGTTTAGAGAGGTTTTCTAAACATACCTAGCGGTTTTGGGTGCGTTTTTGTGTAGCAGATTACACATATTGTTACAGTAAAAGCTGTTACTGAACAGCTTCTGTAACAAAAATGCCTGGTAAACCGCTCTGAAGTAGCGTTTTTCAGAGCGGTTTGCGTTTTTCCTATACTTTACATTGAGGACGAAACGCTTCCGAAAACCGCAAACGCGCAGCAGGAGGCGCGTTTGCGGCTTGGCAAAAACCGCAAACCGCCGGTGTGCACCATCCCATTGCAATACATTAGCCAAGCGATTTTATAGGCGGATGCGGCCGGCGGATTGCTCCAAAAACCGCTCGGTGTGCACTGGGCCTAAGGCAGGATTAGATTGTGAGCTCCTCTGAGGACAGTCAGTGACATGACTATATACTCTGTAATGTGCTGCAGAAGATGTTAGTGCTATATACAGTAAATACATAATAATATGGTAGAGACATTAGACTATGGCTATGGTAGGATTAGATTGTGAGCTCCTCTGAGGACAGTCAGTGACATGACTATGTACTCTGTAAAGTGCTGCAGGAGACGTCAGTGCTATATAAATACATAATAATATCCCAGAGCTGATAGATCTTGTCTTCTCCTTGCAGAGATGGCCGGGGGCAGCAAACGGAGTGGATGCTGATGGAGCTGCAGGGGGAGATAGAGGCTCGGAAACAAGATGGACTTGCTGGGAAGCTGATGGGAGATCTTCAATATACCAAAGAGGTGCTCTTGTGACATCACATGTCATTCGCATTAGTTTGAAATGGAGGCTTCATGTAGCTGCTACACTGCTCCTAACCCACCACCACTGATAAATCATGGCTTTGAGGGGGCATTAGACATTCACATCAGGGCTGTGGAGTCGGTACAAAAATCATCCGACTCCTCAGTTTATGAAACCACTGACTCCAACTCCTCAGTTTATGAAACCACTGACTCCGACTCCTCAGTTTATGAAACTACTGACTCCAACTCCAACTTCTCAGTTTATGAAACCACTGACTCCAACTCCGACTCCTCAGTTTATGAAACCACTGACTCCACCTCCGACTTCAGTTTATGAAACCTCCAACTCCAGGTGCCCAAAAGTTCTCTGACTCCATAATCTAATTTTTACAAAACTATGGATTTGGTTCAAAAATCATCCGACTCTGACGACAGAGAGGTCCGCACCAGTCCAGGATTCCAAACAATGACTTTTATTTAGGACGTATCCAGTATAAAATATGCACATGCATCAAGATGCTAACATGTTTCGAGCTATCTCAGCTCTTAATCATAGCTGGTTAAAGACATGACAGAACCTCCTATAAATAGGAGGATATCCTGTGCCGGCCACTTAAGACTCCACCCCCCAGAAGAAAGGGGGGGGGGGAAGTAAGTGGACGGTGGTCTTCATATAATGGACAGGTAATTATTTGTATAAGCACATTACAAAAACAAAGCACTATACACACAAATTTAAAAATGTATATAAAATACAAAGTGCTAAGAAATAAATAAAATTTAACAAAGAACAGCGTGAGTAAACACAGAATCATGTAGGTATGTATGAGGCCATACACAGACCCTGTCTATAGATGGAAAGATGTATAAATGTAAATGAAGGGAGGGGCATCTCACCAAACCATGGTTTGGCACACAGAGGGCCTCCAAAAAGGGGGGGGGGGGGGGAAGAGGGGAGAAAAAGGGCAAAGGGAGAAGAAAGGGGGAGGGGGGGAAAGGGAAAAGCCATTGGCAAACTAATGTGTGATAAACGCTAAGTCCCACCTAGCATTAAGGCCTTGGGGTACCCTAGTCCCCAGGCGGTGTATCCACATGGCCGCCTTCTTGAGAAGAATTTTGTATAAATCCCCCCCCCCCCTCTTTTTGGTGACATGACTCTCTACTCCCTGAAACCGGAAACCTGTCATGTCTCCCCCATGCACCTCCCTAAAATGTTTGGCCACATTTGAGATGTTCATAGTGGACCACACTGCCCCTAAATAATGTTCGGCTATTCTTTGCCTTAAGGGCCTGGTGGAACACCCAACATATTGGACAGAACAACATGTGCAGTCAATAAGATAGACTACATAACAGGTGCCACAGTTAATGAACTGTTTAAGATTGTAAGTATGGCCATTGGAAGCAGAGACAGCCGTTCTAGTCTTGTTATGTAGGTGGCAATACCTGCATGTCGCAATTCCACACTTAAAAGATCCCTTAACTGTCAACCAAGTGTCCATTGTGGCGGCAGATGTAAATAAACTGGGAGAGAGCATCTGTCCCAGAGTGGGAGCCCGTCGGCTAGAAAATCTCACACCATCCTTCAGGACAGGCGAGAGACCCACATCCCCCTCCAAAATAGGTAAATACCTGGAGATGATATTGGTCACACGCCTGTATTCTGCCGAGTAGGTGGTCACAAAGGTTGGCTTTTGTTGACCCTGAGCCGGGCCACCGTCATTTTGTAATAACTCAGTCTGTGACCTCTCCATGGCTCTAAGCCTGCCCCTCCTAATTAACCTCAACGGATAACCGCAAACTCTCAAGCGTCTCTCAACAATGTCCAGCTCACTCATCAGATTTTCTTCCTTCGAGCAATTCCGTCTGGCTCTAACAAATTCGCCAACAGGAATGCCACGGATTGTGTGTGCTGGGTGGCAACTGTCTGCCCTGAGGGTTGCGTTACCACTATACGGTTTCCTGTAGGTTGTGGTGTTAACAAGCCCAGTATCACATCCCCACTCAATGTAACATCTAAATAATTAATGGACACTGTATCAACCGTGTATGTGAACTGTAGGTTCAAATTATTTTGATTGAAATATTGTACCAAAGAGGCTGCACTGGAAACATCACCCCTCCAGATAATCAGAAGGTCATCGATGTACCTCCCGTACCACACCACATTCTCCAGTAGACGGCTGTCCCCCCCAAAGACCTCCCACCACCCCATGTATAAATTCGCAAGGGATGGTGAGAATTTGGCGCCCATGGAGGCGCCCCGTCTCTGGAGGAAGAAACTGCCGTCAAACATGAAGTAGTTGTGGGCCAGGAGGTACTCAACGGCCATAAGAATGAAAACACGGAGATCCTCCGAGTACCTGGAAAGGTGAAAGTCCAACGCCTTCAATGCCAGGCTGTGTGGAATGCAGGAGTACAGGGACTTAACTTCCACTGTAACCCAAATACAGTCAGTCCTCCATTCCACACTTCTCAAGCTGGCCAGTAGATGTTTAGTATCCTTCAAATAACCCGGAAGGCGTCTGACCAAGGGCTGGAGTAGCGAATCAACCCAAGAGCCTAGGCGCTCCCCCAGGGACCCAATACCGGCCACAATGGGCCTGCCCTCTGGGGGAGAGCCCGGCTTATGAATTTTGGGCAAATGATGGAAAATGGGGATAATGGGAGATTTAACTTCCAGGAAACTCCTCAATCTAGAGTCAATAACCCCCATAGTTTCCCCACACGAAAGAAGACTAGATAGTCTATTTTTAAATTCAGGGGTGGGATCCTTTTTTAGGCCCAAATATGTATCCACATCCCCTAGCTGTCTGAGGGCCTCAGCCCGGTAAGCGTTCCTATCCAAAACCACCACAGAGCCTCCTTTGTCTGCATTACGTATGATAATATCATTATTAGTTTGCAGTTTATTTAGTGCAGCACGCTCTTCAGGGGTGAGATTGGAAGTGACAGTATGGGATGACCCCCCAGACAGCTGTAAAAGATCCCTCTCCACCAATCCCTGGAAGGTATCCACATATGGGGACCTAGAGGCATGTGGATAAAAGTCCTGGTTTCTCACCTGGACCGACTCAACATCCTCTGAGGATACTAGACCACCGCTAGCTGATGAAAGAGTATCCAACATCCATCTGCAGCGGGTGTCTCTAAAGTCACCAATATTGGGTACATCGCACATATGTGTTGTGCGCCTTCCTTCCCCTACATCCCCAAAGTGTTTCCTTAAAAGTAGGGATCTAACAAATCGGTTGACATCAAGTATGGTCTCAAAGATGTTTAAATGATGAGTGGGAGAAAATGATAATCCCTTGGACAGTACCTTTATTTCAATTTCATTAAGGGTATACTTGGACAGATTAACTACAGTTTATTGAAGCCACCGACTCCAGGTACCCAAAATTGCTCGGACTCCACAGCCCTGGCTTACATGCCATTGTGGCTGCAGTCTCCACCAGAGTTAGCACTCTTTGGGCTTGTTGCATGAAAGGCCGGTAAATATTTCAAACGTGGGCAGCGTACGGCAATTTTACTGGTACTTGTGCCAGGGGTGAACCACCCGGTACACTATCAATGCCATGCTTGTTACTGGGGTAATGTGTGTGTTGCTACGGTAACGTGAGTTAAGCTGCACATTACCATAGCAATGTGTGCAGCACCCAGGGGGCGCTAATAGAGTCATGGGCAGTGCCTCCCTTGTAAAATTCTTTGGCCTTTTGTGCATCAGACACCATATGGATGTGATTTATATGTATCATTTAATAGGGAAACACTGCCTGCCTGCTTGTCTCACCCACTCCTCCTAATCTACACTACAGAAATGCCAGCTCTATGAAATGCTTGCGCTTCACTGCATAGATGGCGGCACATTCGGTATAACCCAAAGAGGCGGGTAAGACCAGTGAAACGCGTTGTATATTTGGTTTCAATAAAAGGGGCTGTTCTTAAAGGATCTCTGTCTCTAAAATCTTAAAATGCAAACTATATGTAAACCTATACAGATAAGAAGTGCATTTCAGAGTAAAATGAGCCATATATTACTTTTCTCCTATGTTGCTGTCACTTACAGTAAGTAGCAGAAATCTTACAGAAGCGACAGGTTTTGGACTATCCCATATCCTCATAGGGGATTCTCAGGGATTTCTTTATTTTCAAAAAGCACTTAGTGAATGGCAGTTGCTCCGTCCAACTGCCAAAAAAGTGTGCAGCGAGCCCGGAGGCTGGCCAGCGTCATTGTATAAATCTTTTTCAAGGAGTGTCTATATAAAGAATAAAGGCCATGCTGAGAGAGAATCCCCTATGGAGAGATGGAGTAGTCCAAAACCTGTCGCTTCTGTCAGATTTCTACTACTTACTGTAAGTGACAGCAGCATAGGAGAGAAGCAATTTATGGCTCATTTTACTCTGGAAGAAATGAACTTCTTATTTGTATATTTGTATGTGTTTATATATATATATTTTAAGATTTTCGAGATAGTGGTCCTGTAACCTAACCTATTACTTTTGGTCGGTAAGCAGCCTAAGCCGGTCCTCCTATTTGCTCACCTGGGGTACTTACCCCAGCCCCCCCCCCCCCCCCCCCCCCCCAGCATTTAATCATCTTAAAGCGGACCTGAACTCAGAACTTCCTCTCTGCTCTGAAAGTTAAGCAACAAGAGAAACATTTCTTTGTTACAGCTGATACAAATCCTGCAATAAATCTGCAGTGTGTCTACTTCCTGCTTTCATGGAAGCAGACATATTGTTAACATCCTGTGTTTACACATTAGCTGCTGTGCTGTGACAGAAGAAATTTCTGAGCTGAGAGATCAAATTAGGGTGGTGATTAGTCACAGATGAGGGGGGGGGGGGGGGGGTAGACAGGCTAAACTCTCTGAATACATACAGGGTGCGTTTCTATGTTTTTGTTGTTTCCTGTGCAAAATTTCAGGTCCACTTTAAAATGCACTTTGAAACTAGTGTCTTGTCTCTGCCGGGGTGCAGAAGTGCTCATTGCGACCAAATAAAAGGTTCCAGACTTCCACACTACTATTCTATTTAGCTTGGGGAAGTTCTGTCCTATAGAGAGAGGAGGGAGAGGACAAGTATTCTGTGCTGTGGGATGGGAAGAGGAAGTGCTAATAGGAAGCATCCCGCCAGGCCTGTGGAGTCGGAGTCAAGGAGGCGGGGCAATTTTGGGCACTCGGAGTTGGAGTCCTGGTTTCATAAACTGGAGTCGGGTGATTTTTGTACAAAATCCCCACCCCTGTTAAATATTAGACCAAGGAGTCTGAGTCGGGGCCATTTTGGTTACCCCGGAGTCTGAGTTGGAGTCGGAGTCGTGGTTTCATAAACTGAGGAGTTGGAGTCGGAAGATTTTTGTACCGACTCCACAGCCCTGCATCCTGCTGCAGCTCACACATCCCAGACTCTTTGGCAGGCACACACATATTGCTTTTCCTGGTGGGAATCTATAGCAGTGCATGCCTTAAAGGGGAACTGTAGTGAGAGGGATATGGAGGCTGCCATATTTATTTCCTCTTAAGCAATACCAGTTGCCTGGCAGCCCTGCTGATCCTCTGCCTCTAATACTATTAGCCATAGCCCCTGAACAAGCATGCAGCAGATCAGGTGTTTCAGACTTTAAAGTCAGATCTGACAAGACTAGCTGCATGCTTGTTTCTGGTGTTATTCAGATACTACTGCAGAGAAATAGACCAGCAGGGCTGCCAGGCAACTGGTATTGATTAAAAGGAAATAAATATGGCAGCCTCCGTATACCTCTTACTTCAGTTCCCCTTTAACAATTTAAATGTAATTTTTGTTTCTTACTGAATATGGATTGGATGGAAAATATCACTCATTCATGGGAGGAGGGGCAGTAGATCGACAGTACATAAAGTTGCACTCCATCGAACAATTCATTGATGTGGTTCATTAGATTTTCAAAAGATTCTAGCATAAAGCCTGGTACACACAGCCAATTCTGATTGGTCAATTTGTATTACCTCCATGTAGTATTGCTTGCCTACACAATCTCCTCATAGTATTTACAATCTGTTGTCCCTCATACTGCATGAAGGTGGTAAAATCGGTCAGTGATTGGCCAATCAAAATTGGATGTGTTAATGCGCCCTAAAGGTGGCCATACATTAGAACGATTATGGGCAGATTCGACCAAGAGACAAATTTTATCTTTAATCGAATCTGATTAGAGATAAATTTGTCTCTAGTCGAATCTGCCCATACACTACATGCCGATTCCCGTCTGATTTCAGCATGAAAATCATCATCGAATTGGATGGTCGATTGGTTGGTTGGTCGGCTAGTGTATGGCCCCCTTAAGTCTATGTGTAGTGTGTGGACGGATTCAATACTTTTCTGATCAGGTTCCGATCAGAGAGGGATCGGTCTGTTTGCTGCATTGCGTGATCTGATACATGTATTTATGCCAGGGAGAAAAGCACTTTACAAATGTTATATTGTATCTCCGCCCCTGCAGCCTTCTTTAGCTTGAGAGATCTGCTAAATTGTAATACTGAATAAAGCCACCAGGTGTCACCTAGATTCCACTTGTCACTGATGATGTCTGGACATATCCTAATAATATAGGCTCATAAATGTCTGTTCAGGTTCGTGTAATTGCCTTCTTAAAACAGAAGGAAATTCTCAATAATTTAGTTATAAATGAACATTTGTGGTTACCCACAATGCACCACTACTGCATATGCAAATTATCCCTTTTTGCCCTTGGTAAGCCAAGCAAGCATCCAGAACCGCTGGTGTATAGCAAGCCTATAGCTTTAAGTTTTACACAGCCATATCAAACCCACATGTAGACAGCCTGTTTCGGACTTTTGGTCCTCATCAGTACATGGCAGAGATTGATAAGGCTGTATGAGATAGGGCTTGGACGAGTACAACAGAGTAAAGCTATAGGCTTGCTATAAACCAGCGGTTCTGGATGCTTGCTTGGCTTAACAAGGGCAAAAAGGGATAATTTGCATATTTAGTAGTAGTGCATTGTGGGTAACCACAAATGTTCATTTATAACTGAATTATTGCGAATTTCCTTCTGTTTTAAGAAGGCAATTACACCAAGCTCTGCTTTTTTAGTAGGAGGGCTTTTTGGTCCCTTTTATCCCCCTACACATTACTAGTAGCTTGGGTCACCCTGAGCTGCTTGGTTACTCAAATGTCTGTTCAGGTTGGTATAATGGGAAGGTTAGATTTATACTTTATTGTCCCCAAAACAACTTTCTGGTGGCTCCGCCTTTCATGTGCAGCAACCACCTCTTGCATCTGCCGCAGACCACGCCCATGCCGTGTACAGCGCCTTCTTATTTGTAAAGCAACTGTGTATAGCAGCCCTCTCCCATTCCATGTGTAATATCCATGTTCATCCATGTTCACCAGCCCCCTTCTATTCCATGTGCAGCCCCCTCTTCCATGTGTATCATCCATGTACACCAGCCCCCTCCCATTCCATATTCAGCCCCCTCTTCCATGTGTATCATCCATGTACACCAGCCCCCTCCCATTCCATATGCAGCCCCGTCTTCCATGTGTAGCATTCATCTACAGCAGCCCCCTCTTCCATGTGTAGCATTCATGTACAGCAGCCCCCTCCCATTCCATATGCAGCCCCCTCTTCCATGTGTAGCATTCATGTACAGCAGCCCCTCCCATTCCATATGCAGCCCCGTCTTCCATGTGTAACATCCATGTACAGCAGCCCCTCCCATTCCATGTGCAGCCGCCTCTTCCATGTGTAGCATCTATGTACAGCAGCTCCTCTCATTCCATATGCAGCCCCGTCTTCCATGTGTAGCATCCATGTACAGCAGCCCCTCCCATTCCATATGCAGCCCCCTCTTCCATGTGTAGCATCTATGTACACCAGCCCCCCCTCCCATGTGCAGCTGCCTCTTCCATGTGTAACATCCATGTACACCAGCCCCCCCCCCCCCCCCCCCCTTCCCATTCTTTGTACAGCCATCTCTTCAATGTGTGTGTGTGTGACTAGCATATGTAGTTTGGTTGCTGGCGAGAGTCCAGTTGAGCTCACAGATTGACTGCCTGGAGTGATGATATGGTGTTTATTCCTAACTGGATGTGTTTTGTCTCCAGGGAGTCCCTCTCCTCATCATTGGGCATCACATCCTGTATGGGAAGATCTCACGCCTAGAGAAGCCATTCGCTGTTCTTATGAAGAGCAGCAGCGTCTCCCAGGAGGAGACTGGGCACACCCCCAAGGATCCTGGGCACACCCCCGAGGAGGCAGAGACAAAGTACACCGTGACTGCCCTTATTAAGAAAAAGATCATCTTCAAGACAAGGCCAAAGCCCATCATCACCAACGTCCCCAAGAAGGTGTGACAGGCCGAGACATTGGATCTTTGTTCCAGATTTTGTAATTGCACCTGCCAGGTCTGGATACCGATGACCTATCCATTGGATCTACTGAATGTTCAGAGGATCTGATCCCAGATTCCACATGACGGCACCTGCCAGACCTGCATGCTGATGATCTATCTGTTGGATCTACTGAATGTTCATAGGATCTGATATGGCACCTGCCAGGCCTCCACATTGGAAGCCTATCTGCTGGATCTACTGAATGTTCAGAAGATCGGATACTGGGTTTTCCATTATGGCACAAAGGCTTCATATACTTCCCTGTGGGGTTTTCATTGGTAACCTTTTCCTGTATATAAGAGGTTTGTTTTACAGTCTGTTATATCTGTGTAAAAAAATGTAAAATGTTGTTTCTATAAAGCGAATTATTACACGGACAAAACGACCCTTCAATCCTTGTGCCGAGCCCTTTCTGTATTCCAAGCAGGCAGATGCGGGGTGAGTGAGGCACCCAAAGTATGAGAAAACGGAGTTAAAGGACAACTGAAGAGAGAGGGATACAGGGGCTGCCATATTTGTTTACTTTTAAAGTGAACAAGAGACAAAACACCCTCATATCTTTACCATATATATCAGTGGGAACATTAGAGAAAACACCTACCCTGCTCTCTGTTTCATTCTTCACTGCTCAGCCTGCTTGTTATCAGCCTTGATAAAATCCCCGACTGAGCATTCAGTCTGGCTTTGCTACGGAAAGATTATAGCTGAGTCTGTGTTCTCTGATGTCTTTTCAAGCCCAAGCCTGCCCCCTTCTGGCTCTGCTATAATGACTTGGCTATAATGATCCCTGAGCAAAGCCAGACTGAATGCTTAGTCTGGGATTTTATCAGGGCTGATAACAAGCAGGCTGAGCAGTGAAGAATGAAACAGAGAGCAGGGTAGGTGTTTAATGTTCTAATGTTCCCACTGATATGTATGGTAAAGACATGAGGATCCTGCTGATCCACTGCCTGTAATACTTTTAGCCATAGACCCTGAACAAGCATGCCACAGATCAGATGTTTCTGACCTTTTTGTCAGATCTGACAATATTAGCTGCATGCTTGTTTCTGGTGCGATTCACACTACTGCAGGCAAATAGCTCAACAGGGCTGCAAGGCAACTGGTACTGCTTAAAAGGAAATAAATATGGCAGCCTCCATATACCTTTCACTACAGTTCTCCTTTAAATCCAAATAAAAGGAAAGAAAACAATGAGGCTTACTTCAATGAAGACACAATAATTTGAAATGATTTTTAATATGCACCGGCAATGCGTTTCGTGGCACTGTGCCCACTTCCTCAGAGCAAATTAAAGTGCTGTGAGCCAAGAATCGTCAGGATACACTGCTTACACATCATTGGCTACTGCAGTGATCACTTTGCATTGACGATAATGGAGCGGTACACTGCGGCCACCTGACGCTATACAGCTCTGTGTCTTCTGTACTTCCTCATTAGTGGTCCTGTCACGGTTACCCCAGCGACGCATGTGCACTGCGGTCATGCCCGGTGGGGTTACAGTGACTGAACCACTGAGGAAGTGCGGAGGACCCGGAGCTGTATAGTGTCAGGTGGCCGCAGTGTACCGCTATATCGCCAGCAGCATGGGCATTTCTTACCTACAGGGGGGCTGCTCCTCTGGCCCTCCATCCATATGGAATATGCCATCTTCCCCAAGAGCGACGGCAGTTTCAAGCTTCTGGTGGTGGTGTGTACTCCCAGCTGCCGCAATTTATACTGGGAGATGTACTGAAGTTGACGGACTACATATCCCAACATGCATTGCAGCAGTACATGACCTCACCGCGGGAGCTTAAAGCTGCAGCTACTCCCATTCGGATGGAGGGCTAGAGGAGCAGCCTCTGCAGGTAAGTAATGCTGCTCACCCTGCCTATGGTGCGCTCTATCACAAACTGCCATTATGGAGCGGTTCATTGTATATTTATGAATTGGTTGCTTGAGTCCCCTTTAACCTGTAAGCGGATTATATGTGTTATCACCTGCGGCCAAAGACGTGACATTCTGGTTTCCATGGTGTCTGATGGGCACTGGCCCTATATGGGCTGCGCACGAGTGATGGGATAAGACGCTAGGGATGGTCAATGGGATGCAAATGATTTTGCGGTTTCAGCAATATGCAAATTTATGCCGCTTGAAAATGAACCAATACAATCCTGCTGAGGTAAAATGTGATTGGTCCATTCTCAAGCTGCATACATTTGTATACAAAATATGCATAATCCTGCATCAACTATTATTTGCATTTCATTGACCATCCGTATAAGGGCCGGCGCACACCTAAAAGCGCCAGCGTAATCGCAGATGCTCAGCGGTTTTTAGAAGTGTTTTTTTTTTAAAGCGATTCTAGGCATGTGCCTAGCGATTTTCTAGTTATGCCAAGCGATTTTTAGAGCATTTTGGTGTAGCCAAATTTTATTTTTTGTACAGTAGAGCTGGAAGTGTACAAAAAAAACCGCTTGGAAAATTGCTCTGTTATAGCGCTTTTAAGAGGGGTGTTTCCACTTTCCTATACTTAAAGCGGAACTGTAGATAGAAAATAAACACATTGTTTCACTTACCTGGGGCTTCCCCAAGCCCCCAGCAGCCATCCTGTCCCGCGCCGCTTCTCGACGAGCCTCCGTCCTCCTGCCGCCAGCTACTTTCGGTTTCGCCGCCGTGCCACTGCGCCTGTGCAGCTCTGGCCACACTGCAATAGCGGGGAACGCGAAGAAAGGATACGCTTGGCAGGGCTGCGCTGGCCTCGACTAACAAGTCGAGGGACGGAGCGGCGGCAGGAGAACGGAGGCTCGTTGAAGAGCGGGACAGGACGGCTGCTGGGGGCTTGGGGAAGCCCCAGGTAACTGAAACAATGTGTTTATTTTCTATCTACAGTTCCGCTTTTAACATTGAAGCTAAATCGCCTCAGAAATGCAGCAGGACTTGCGTTTGGGGGGAAAAAGTCACATCGCTCTGGGGTGATCCATCCCATTCAAATACATTAGCCAAGCGCTTTTCAAAGTGCAATCATTTAGAAGCACTGTAGGTGTTCACCAGCCCTTAGACACATCTTGGCCACACCCCCCAGTTTTACTGGCATTTGGTGGGAACAAGCATCAGGAAATGCAAAAAAGCCGTTCCGCTACATCCCGCCTGCATCTACCTCCAGCGTTTGGTCTCGTGTCTCATGTGAGATTATTTGCTCATCACATGACACCAGTCGCTTGCCTTACAGGAGCAGAGCTTCTCCTTTGGCCGCATCCGTACTGCATACATTTGCATCAACTTGGAGTTATTAGCATTTCACTGGATAGCACTGCGCACTCCAGGTTCCCTTTCAGGCGGAGACAGAACATGAGGCGGGCGGTTTGGTATTCATCACTTTTATTTTAGGAACATCTGGAAAAAAACAAAACTGTAAAACTCATATCACAAAATAAATAAAGATTTGTAAATAGTAAAAACTGTACAAAAGAAAGTAGTCTTGAGAACATTCTGCTCAGGGGAGTGGCTGAGCGCATGCACTGTGGTGGGGGCGGGGCAGCAGCAGCATCCACAGACCGTGGTGTGGTACAAAGGCTGATAGAACGTGAGCGAGGAAGACTAGCTGGTTGTGCTGATTACCGTCCGCTGCACAGGTCTGAGGCTGGTCTGGTTTCTGCAGTAGCTGCCTGAGGGACAACAACGCTCCTCTTGCCTCAGATATGACTTCAAATGTTCAGCCCACTTTGCCCCAAGCTGAGCAGGCGGAGAATCAGAACTTACTTAAAGGGAACCTAAATGGAGAAGGATATGGATTTTTCCTTTTAAAATAATATCAGCTGCCTGACTCTCCTGCTGATCCTGTGTCTCTAATACTTTTAGCCGCAGCGCCTCAACAAGCATGCAGATCAGGTGCACTGACTGAAGTCAGACTGGATTAGCTGCATGCTTGTTACAGATGTGTGATTCAGCCACTACTGCGGCCAAAGAGCTCAGCAGGACTACTCCGCAACTGGTATTGTTTAAAAGAAAACATTCATATCCCTCTCAGTTTAGGTTTCCTTTAAAGTATCTCTCCAGCATAGTACCAGCCCGCAGCACTCCAGATCCTAGTCATGTGATCTGCAGCAGGTGTCTGGGGAGACTTGGCTGTCATCAGTGCATGTCTGTCCCTGCTGTGGGTCACATGACCTGGGTACGTAATGCTGCACAAAGGACTTATTACAGCCAGCAGCTCAGTGAATTCAGTCTTATTACTACTGTTTTTGACTTGTTCCTATGGAAACCAAGAATCCATGCTGTTTGTATCAGCGGGTCGTTCGTAAGTCGGGGACTACCTGTATAGGATTTTTTGTTCTTGTTCCTTTCTTACACTCGCAATCAATGTTGGAATTGGTTTCTGGGGGCAACAGAGACCCTTTTTTTTTTTTCTTTAGTTTCCACCAAAGCTCCGCATATGTTAAACACAAATCATCCCACCAACTAAGGCGGGTTTTTTATTTTGTTGTACCAATTATCTGAAGTGGCAAAAGCTTCCATCCTTTCCAAGATCATAGCAAACTATGGTGAGTATTGCTGAAAGATGAGTACATTAGTGGTATTACAAGTGCAGCATTCACAAGAACAAATACTCCATACAGGAGCGTAACTAGACCATGGGGGCCCCCAATGGTCACTCCCTTCCATCTCACAGCCTGGGGGCCCATCTTACAAGTGTGGCCATCCTGATCTTCCCACCCATAACCAGTGAAGCCACAAACACCTGATCTGAAGGATGGGCCCCTGTATCAGAGGAAGTGAAGTTGGGGCCCCCTTACAGCTCTGGCCCCCCTGTCATTGCAGGCGCTGCTCCCCTCTAGTTATGGGTCAATATGATTGGTCCATTTCCAAGCTGCATAAAAAGTACATCAGTTGGGAAATGTTAGCATCGCACCGCCCATCTCTCTGCTTTGCAATGGCAGCCGCCATATTTCTTTTAGAAATGGTTTAGTTCTGATTGCCTGAAAATCGAAGTCTGCTGGGCTGGGGACGGAAGCTGTGCCCAGAGCTTCACTGTCATTCTGAATCTCCTGTACATGGAGAGATCCGCCAATCCCCCATAGTAAACATTGCGAGTAGACAATGGGCCTGAGTAAAGATCCATCTACACGGTTCAATTTTCCATCAAATCGACGGATCTATTAGCTAATTTACGGCCAATCCAATCGGATTCCAATCGATTTGGGGTACTTATCAATGCAAAATCAATCAGAAACAATTTGGATGTCTACACACGATGCAATTACTTAGCAGATCACTGGCTGATCTGATGGAAAATTGTACCATGTAGATGGGGCAGGTTCACACTACCCCAGATACAAAACAGTGCGTTCACAGCGCATCCACCCCCGCACTGTCCGTTGACATATTCACATTTGCCAATGTTGTGCCTCTGGTCCACCGCTGCTTTCCTCGCCAGCGCAATCGGCCGTCTTCCTCTGCTGCCGCTCCACTACACGGGACATGCACCAATCTACAGATCAGAGCCACGGTAAAAAAAAAAAAAAAAAGTTCAGGCTCTCATTGGCTTGCAAAAGACCAATGAGAGTCTTCCTTGCACCAGGCAGGATTCTCTCATGGGTCCACCACTCAGTGAACCAATGAGAATCCTCCCTGTGTGAGAGGATTCCCATTGGTCTACTGCAATCCACTGGGAGCCTGATGCTTCTGCCGGTGCTCCGGTCTATGTATCGGCGCTTGTCCTGTGCAGCGGAAACACACAGAAGGCAGGTTAGAAGAGCAGGAACAGAGGGGAGAACAGACACTGGGCTCGATTCACAAAGCGGTGCTAACCCAGTTAGAGACTTTAGGCATGATAACCATTGCACCACGCTGGTGAAAAGCCAGTTTAGGTGTGATAAGTTTAGATCGCTTGCAAAGTCCCGCAAGCAAAGCAGCGCCATTAAACTCTATGCGAAGTGCAGCAGACTTTGCTAGCGTAAAACTTTTGATCAGCTGTGCACTGCGGTGCTAACCCAGTTGGTGCTTAAACTTATCACGCCTAAACTTATCATGCCTAAACTGAGTTTAGGCGTGATAAAGGGCTTTTCACCAGCGTGCTAACTGTTAGCACCGCTTTGTGAATCAAGCCCTGTGCGTTCTCATAGGCTTGCATGGATTCTGTCGGCATTCGCAGCGTCTTGTCTCCAGAAAAATCGTGCAGGTCAGGAACAAACGTTCCGCTCTCACTCTGTTTAAAAATCCACCCTGATGAATCGGAGTGTTTCTAGCCAAATGTGAACTGGCCCTCATTAACGAATCTGCAGAGAGGACCTCATAAGTGCTCAGCAAACATGAGATAAAACTTAAAGGACAACTGTAGTGAGAGTGATATGGAGGCTGCCATATTAATTTCCTTTTAAACAATACTAGTTGCTTGGCAGCCCTGCTGATCTCTATGGCTGCAGTAGTGTCAGAATCACACCAGAAATAAGTATGCAGCTAATCTTGTCAGATCTGACAATGTCAGAAACACCTGATCTGCATGCTTGTTCAGGGTCTATGGCTAAAAGTATTAGAGGCAGAGGATCAGCAGGACAGCCAGGTAACTGGTATTGTATAAAAGGAAATAAATATGCCAGCCTTCCATATACCTCTCACTTAAATTGTCCTTTAAAAATTCTCTGCCAGTTGGAGGCGCCAGACTGCAGCTCTGCAAAGAGTCAGCGATTTCAGCATATTAGATTCAATAAAGACATTCAATATAACAGCGATCTGTGAAATGCGAAAGCCCTCTTGACCGTTTTAGCAACTGAACATTGATCAGGAAAGACTATTCTTTATCCAACTGAATAGGCAGGAGCATTGTGGGAGGGGCCACAGTGAGAGCATTGGGGGAGGGGCCACAGTGAGTGCATTGGGGAGGGGCCACAGCGAGAGCATTGGGGAGGAGCCACAGCAGAAGCAGCATACAAGTGACAGCTGCTGTGGTTTTGTAATATTTCGAGCAGCGTAAATCTGAGCGTGGTCTCATCACATCTGTGCTGGAATGTGATCTAATGATGTATGGAGGCAAGCAAGTAAACTATGGCTGTCAAGGAGATCTCAATCATATAGCTGCCCTAATGCTGGATACACACAGTGCGTTCCCGCTCGATTCCCGGCCGCTCGATTATTTCCGATCACCTTTTGATAATTGATAGGTCGATTCTCATGTAAAGTATGCCGAATCGGCCTAACGATCCATCGAAACGTGAATCGGACATGTCGGAAATAATCGAGCGGGCAATCCAGTGCGGGAACGCACAGTGTGTACCAAGCATAATAGTCTGTGCCTAGCATACATGGCACTGGAACACAGTGGTGGCTGCTGATTAGTGGCTGTGTGCTTGTGAGCTCAGGCAGGTGCCACAGTGAGAGCTCAGATAGTTGTCAAGCTGAGAACATAAACTCCTCCTCTTGCTTCAGATGCTGCAATCGCTGAGTCTCTAGTAAACACATTTCACAGAACTGCTCAATATGATCTGATATGACCCAGGCCGCCCTCTGACTGCAACTGCAATAATGCAACAACCAGGAATGATCAGGGAAATTCACACACGTCTGAATGGGTGCCAATTTTATGAAAATATATACAGCTTGGAAATGGGCCAATCGAAAGCAGCATTTCCTTGGTCCATTTTCAAGCTGCATAGATTTGCATGGAGAATTTGCATAATCCTGCATCAACTTGGAATTATTTGCACTTCAATGACCATCCCTTGTTATGATCCAGGCAGCCTTTTAACTCCCTTATATACTCATGTATAAGCCTAATTTTTCAGCACAAAAAGTGCGGAAAAGTTACCCCCTCGGCTTATATGCGAGTCAGTGGAGCAGAAGGGATGGTGGAGCAGGTTTTGTTACTGGCAGGAGTGTAAGGATTATGCACCAGCTGGTTCCCTGCTGCGTCTGTGCCCCCCATACCCTGCAACATGGTGTGCAGAGTGCGCTGCTCAGGACTACCTGTGTCCCCTGGCTTGTGGAGCGGAGCGTGCAAACAACGTGTCAGCTGTGCAATGATCGTTGATTCTTCCTGTGTGGCAATCGCTGTGTCTCATATCTATGACGCCATCTAGTGGCTTCTTGAGACACAGCTGTATCATCCTTGGGGCACATCTGGCTTTGGGGAGAGGGGCTGACTTGTACTGGGGGCACATCTGGCTACTGTGGAGGAAACTATACTGGGGAGAGCGGCTGACTTGTACTGGAGGCACATCTGGCTACTGTGGAGGGGGCTATATTGGGGAGGGGGCTTATACGCAAGTCAATCACTTTTTGCTGGTTTCTGGGGGGAAAGTGGGCCCCTCGGCTTATACTCAGGTCGGCGTATATATGGTAAGTCTTAGGCTCCTTTCAGACATTTTCCATTGTGTCATGTCGCAACGGACATTTTATACACCTCGTAATGCAATGATAATTCCAGGGCTGAGGAGTCGGAGCAGTTCCTGGGTACCTGGAGTTGGAGGTTTCATAAACGTCAGAGTCGGATGATTTTTGTACCGACTCCACAGCCCTGGATAATTCTATAGGGCTTTCACATTGATTGTGATAGGACGGGTCCCGTCAGGGTAACGCTCAGCATGCAGTGTGATTACAGTGGCGGTGAAGCATACTTTCATGCTTCACTGTTTGGTTGCAACAATACCACCGCGGTGCAACTTTTCAGCTATGTTGCATTGCGGTTAAACAGTATCACAATGCAATTTGCATAGTGAAAAAGGAGCCTTATGCCAGGTACACACCAAACAATTTTCTGTTAGATTTACCTGCCAGATGGATGTTTTCCAACATGTTGGAAAACAATCTTATCTGGCAGGTTAATCTAACAGAAAATCGTATGGTGTGTACCTAGCATTACAGGGAATATTCCCCCCAGCATTCCTCTGAAACGGACAGGCCTGAGCAATGCGTACACATGTAGCGGAAGACCACCAGTAATCCCGCCCCCTGCATTCCTCTGAATCGGACAGCCCTGAGCAATGTGTACACATGTAGCGGATGACCACCAGTAATCCCGCCCCCTGCATTCCTCTGAATCGGACAGGCCTGAGCAATGCGTACACATGTAGCGGATGACCACCAGTATTTCCTCCAACATTCATCTGATTCAGACAGCCCTGAGCAATGTGTACACATGTAGTGGATGACCACCAGTATTCCCTTCAACATTCATCTGCATCGGACAGCCCTGATCAATATGTAAACATGTAGCGGATGACCACCAGTAATCCCGCCCCCCGCATTTCTCTGAATCGGACAGCCCTGAGCAATGCGTACACATGTAGCGGATGACCACCAGTAATCCCGCCCCCCGCATTCCTCTGAATCGGACAGCACTGAGCAATGTGTACACATGTAGCGGATGACCACCAGTAATCCCGCCCCCTGCATTCCTCTGAATCGGACAGCCCTGAGCAATATGTACACATGTAGCGGATGACCACCAGTAATCCCGCCCCCTGCATTCCTCTGAATCGGACAGCCCTGAGCAATGTGTACACATGTAGCGGATGACCACCAGTAATCCCGCCCCCCGCATTCCTCTGAAACGGACAGCCCTGAGCAATGTGTACACATGTAGCAGATGACCACCAGTATTTCCTCCAACATTCATCTGAATTGGACAGCCCTGAGCAATGCGTACACATGTAGCGGATGACCACCAGTATTCCCTTCAACATTCATCTGAATCGGACAGCCCTGATCAAGGTGTACACATGTAGCGGATGACCACCAGTAATCCCGCCCCCCGCATTCCTCTGAATCGGACAGGCCTGAGCAATGTGTACACATGTAGCGGATGACCACCAGTAATCCCGCCCCCTGCATTCCTCTGAAACGGACAGCCCTGATCAATGTGTACACATGTAGTGGATGACCACCAGTAATCCCGCCCCCCGCATTCCTCTGAATCGGACAGCCCTGATCAATGTGTACACATGTAGCGGATGACCACCAGTAATCCCGCCCCCCGCATTCCTCTGAATCGGACAGCACTGAGTAATGTGTACACATGTAGCGGATGACCACCAGTAATCCCGCCCCCTGCATTCCTCTGAATCGGACAGCCCTGATCAATGTGTACACATGTAGCGGATGACCACCAGTAATCCCGCCCCCCGCATTCCTCTGAATCGGACAGCCCTGATCAATGTGTACACATGTAGCGGATGACCACCAGTAATCCCGCCCCCGCATTCCTCTGAATCGGACAGCCCTGATCAATGTGTACACATGTAGCGGATGACCACCAGTAATCCCGCCCCCCGCATTCC
Organism: Hyperolius riggenbachi; assembly: GCF_040937935.1. Taxonomy (NCBI): domain Eukaryota; kingdom Metazoa; phylum Chordata; class Amphibia; order Anura; family Hyperoliidae; genus Hyperolius; species Hyperolius riggenbachi. The sequence goes on from NC_090656.1 coordinate 12,041,155, forward strand.
TCTGAATCGGACAGCCCTGATCAATGTGTACACATGTAGCGGATGACCACCAGTAATCCCGACCCCGCATTCCTCTGAATCGGACAGCACTGAGTAATGTGTACACATGTAGCGGATGACCACCAGTAATCCCGCCCCCTGCATTCCTCTGAATCGGACAGCCCTGATCAATGTGTACACATGTAGCGGATGACCACCAGTAATCCCGCCCCCCGCATTCCTCTGAATTGGACAGCACTGAGCAATGTGTACACATGTAGCGGATGACCACCAGTAATCCCGCCCCCCGCATTCCTCTGAATTGGACAGCACTGAGTAATGTGTACACATGTAGCGGATGACCACCAGTAATCCTGCCCCCCACATTCCTCTGAATCGGACAGCACTGAGCAATGTGTACACATGTAGCGGATGACCACCAGTAATCCCGCCCCCTGCATTCCTCTGAATCGGACAGCCCTGAGCAATGCGTACACATGTAGCGGATGACCACCAGTAATCTCGCCCCCTGCATTCCTCTGAATCAGACAGCCTTGAGCAATGTGTACACATGTAGCGGATGACCACCAGTAATCCCGCCCCCTGCATTCCTCTGAATCGGACAGGCCTGAGCAATGTGTACACATGTAGCGGATGACCACCAGTAATCCCGCCCCCCGCATTCCTCTGAATTGGACAGCACTGAGTAATGTGTACACATGTAGCGGATGACCACCAGTAATCCTGCCCCCCACATTCCTCTGAATCGGACAGCACTGAGCAATGTGTACACATGTAGCGGATGACCACCAGTAATCCCGCCCCCTGCATTCCTCTGAATCGGACAGCCCTGAGCAATGCGTACACATGTAGCGGATGACCACCAGTAATCTCGCCCCCTGCATTCCTCTGAATCAGACAGCCTTGAGCAATGTGTACACATGTAGCGGATGACCACCAGTAATCCCGCCCCCTGCATTCCTCTGAATCGGACAGGCCTGAGCAATGTGTACACATGTAGCGGATGACCACCAGTAATCCCGCCCCCCGCATTCCTCTGAAACGGACAGCCCTGAGCAATGTGTACACATGTAGCAGATGACCACCAGTATTTCCTCCAACATTCATCTGAATCAGACAGCCCTGATCAATGTGTACACATGTAGCGGATGACCACCAGTAATCTCGCCCCCCGCATTCCTCTGAATTGGACAGCACTGAGTAATGTGTACACGTAGCGGACGATCACCTGAAATGCAGATCAGTTCACTGAGGGGAGTGCGAGTCCCTCTCCATAGTGAACCCGTCTGTGCATGGAAATATAAACTGGTTAGATGGCATGGGTAATATATATCTGGATGTGTCAGGGCACCATTTTGGATCTAGCATATAGGAGTTCACAGGATATCAACCTGACTATAGCAAATGCTTGTCTCAGCCTACAAATTCATTACCAGTACAAACACAAGACGTAAGAAGCTTGGAGCTAAAGGACCTTCAGAAATTATTAATTTGACAAATAGATGAGCAAGAATATCAAACAGCAACTCACATCAATGAAATTACCCACATTCAGGGGCAAACGCAGGATTTTTAAGGAGGGGATTCCTGAAAGGTAATTATGTCCCCGAGTGCTTCCGAATACAGGTAGCTCCATACTGCCCATGCACAAAAGTGCGCTGGCGTATTACGGAGCTGCCTATCTTTGGAAGTACTCAAGGACATGAGTGTTTCTGAGGCCTTCTGATAGCAGCAAATTTGAACAGGGGAAAGCGCTGGAACAACTCCCATCCCAATTCAGTGGAATATGCCACATAGTGTCACATAGCGCAAGTGGTAGCCATATGATGCCACGATATATGCAACTGCGGAAGATGGCGGCGCTATATAAATAAATATATATAAATTTTTTGCGCAATTCTCAATTTTACTGGTAGCGCGCCCAGGCTATGCATATGCATAGGTAGAATTCAGTTAGTGTTAGGTCCCCTCCCATGGAGGAAAGACTAACAGCTTGCATGCAATTTGTTAGGTACTCGTCCCTCCCACTGTCGAAGAAGTCACTTCTTCGACAGTGGGAGGGACGAGTACCTAACAAATTGCATGCAAGCTGTTAGTGGAAACTAACATCCTCCAAGTGGTAGACAGGTTGTATGTGTGCTCATTGTGTATTTTTATCCCATGAGTGGGGTCTGCACTTTTTTGCAGGTAAGCATTCATCTGTTTTTAAGTAGCGCTGTTCATTTCTTTGCTATGCTATATAAATACTAAATAATAATAATTTGCCTCACCAGGATTGCACTTTTATTTAGCTTTCCTGTATAAGAAGACACAGCCAGCAGCACTAGGGGAAGAGGGAAACAAAGGTGAATGAAGGAGGCTGGTGCACACCAAGAGGGCTTCTGAGCGTTTTTCAAATCGACAGTGATTTCAAAAAAGCGCTTGGCTAATGTTACCCTATGAGGGTGTTCCCACAGCAGCATTGTGATTTTTTCAAAATCACAAGTATACTGCATGTAGCATTTTTTGAGCGATTCATTCAGAAATCGTTCTGCACACTTCAGCGATTTCAGGGAATTTTTTTTAAAGGTACAGGAGTCTCGGGGGGGTTCCATACATCCGAAACCCCCGTCTGGATACGCCAGTGACATTAAAACAATAACAGCAGGACTGGTCACAAGCAGTGTAAAGATGACCAAGTTCCCCCTCAGAGGTGCACTTCCCTAAAGAAAATGGAACCAATTTCATCTTCAGTCCCTGTTACTTGAAACTGATTGCTAAGATCGGTTTAAAGGACAACTGAAGTGAGAAGAATATGGAAGCTGCCATATTTATTTCCTCCGCACGGATCGCTCCCATGCCGCCGTCCTCAGTCTTCTCATTTTTCTGTACCGAGTCCGGTAACTTCAGCCAATCGCGGCCAGTCTGCTCAAGAGAAGTGCACCCTCTACCTATCTCTTCTCTGGCTGCTGGAGTGATACGCAAAGAGCGCACTTCTCTTACATCAGACTGACTGCGACTGGCTGATGTAACGGGCCAATCAAATTGCAGGAATCTCGTCCTTTGATGCCACTGGACCTGCCAGGCTCAGGGCGGGTTCAGTGGAGCATTGTTAAGCATAACATTATTTAGCAGAGCACGCTACGGCTGCATAGCGTTCACTGGAGATTATAACACTCACTGCTGTAGCAGCACAGTTAAGGGCTCGTTTCCACCATAGCGAATCCGCATGCGGCGCCGACATGCGGATTCGCTTGGTACATTGAAGTGGCCGGGGCTGTTTCCATATGTGCGGCGTGCGGGAGCGATTTGGCGGCGGGCCAAATCTGCACGAGGGGACCCACAGAATTCGCCTGCGTCGGGAATCCATGCGAATCGCCGCTAATGTATTTAATAGGAAAAACGCATGCGTTTTTTACATGCGTTTTTACCCGCGATTCGCGTGCGATTTCGCACCCTTTTCAGTGTTATTTTGCCCTGGCAGAGTCATGGTTAATTTCGCATGGCACCCTGCCATGCGAAATCGCACGCGAAATCGCGGGTAAAAACGCATGCGCATGCATTTTTACAAGCGTCGGGATGCCGGCGAAATCGCGTCGCAACAGTGGAAACGGGCCCTAAGTAAATCAACCCCAAAGCAGAGCTGGGACAAGGTTCTTCAGCACCCAAGGCTGAGACACCAAAGTGCGCCCCTCCATCCCCCCCCCCCCCCCCCCAGCCGTCACACACTGATTGCTACTAGACTAAGAGGCGCCCCAGGGCCCCCAACCTCCGTAATACCTTAATCTCTAGTTATCTGACTTGCAGTCACTGCCATGTATCCCCTTTTCCTATTTCTTTCTGCTTCAAACACAATTGGAAATGAAAACTGAATGAATTGTGTGCCCCCTCCTACACTGCGCCCTGAGGCTGGAGCCTCTCCAGCCTCGGCCCGGCCCTGCCCCAAAAGTCTCAAGTAACGGGGTTCTAAGATTAAATTAGTTCCATATTCTTTCCCAGAAGTGCACTTCAGAGGGGGAACATGGAGGTCATCTTTGGGGTGCTTTTGACCAGTCCTGCTGTTATTGATTTTATGTGGGGCTTTTGTTGATAATTATTTCTTATTTTTGCTGTTCTATTTGTTACATTCATGAATTATGAAGGGCCTTTAGTTCTGTGCTCCACATTTCTTGTGAAATCACAATTAGGACTGAAGTACTGGGGAGATGTTTCCTGGTGTGAATTCCTGTTGGTTACGTCTCACCGCAGGGGGCGGGGATTCAACAATTTGAATACGACATTTGCATAATCTTGAATGAACTCAGAATGATTTGCATCTCATTGCCCATCCCTTGTGGTCAGTAGATCTTATTACCCTTGTGGTCAGTAGATCTAATTACCCTTGTGGTCAGTAGATCTAATTACCCTTGTGGTCAGTAGATCTAATTACCCTTGTGGTCAGTAGATCTTATTACCCTTGTGGTCAGTAGATCTAATTACCCTTGTGGTCAGTAGATCTAATTACCCTTGTGGTCAGTAGATCTAATTACCCTTGTGGTCAGTAGATCTAATTACCCTTGTGGTCAGTAGATCTAATTACCCTTGTGGTCAGTAGATCTAATTACCCTTGTGGTCAGTAGATCTAATTACCCTTGTGGTCAGTAGATCTAATTACCGCTCAGTAGATCTAATTACCTTTGTGGTCAGTAGATCTAATTACCCTTGTGGTCAGTAGATCTAATTACCCTTGTGGTCAGTAGATCTAATTACCCTTGTGGTCAGTAGATCTAATTACCCTTGTAGTCAGTAGATCTAATTACCCTTGTGGTCAGTAGATCTAATTACCCTTGTGGTCAGTAGATCTAATTACCCTTGTGGTCAGTAGATCTTATTACCCTTGTGGTCAGTAGATCTAATTACCCTTGTGGTCAGTAGATCTAATTACCCTTGTGGTCAGTAGATCTCATGATGCCCAGAGGCATAGCTAGAGTCTTCAGCGCCCGGGGACAACGTTTTTAAGCCTCCCCCCCCCCTCATCAGAATGAGGGCCCCCTTTCACCCATAGATAGACAGAGGTGCCCCCCTTCCTACATTTAGAAAGCTAGATGTGACCCATTTATATAGCCAGATGTGCTCCCCTTTAGATAGCCAGATGTGCTTCCCTTTTTCTGCTGCTGTTAACGTTTCTGCACTCCTCTGCAAAAGGAGGAAGAGAAGCAGAGGCACTTCGGGCATCTAGCGAGCCGCCTCTCATGCACGTGGAGGTACAGCGGCTGTGCTGGCTGAGCGTCCTCACAGTGCTGCACCCGGGGACACATGTACCTCCTTGCCTACCCATAGCTACGCCTCTGATTATGCCTCTCAGTCAATGGATCTCATTACTCTTGTGGTCATTATGCTGAACATACACGGCTTGTTTTTGCCGCTCGATTCTCCCGTTCGATCGTTTCGCCGCTCGATTCTGCAGTCAATTCTCTTATCTTTTCGCTGTTTTTCTTATCTTTTTCCATTCATTGCTATCACAAGTGGCGAAACATTCGAGCGGGAGATCGGACATGTCGGAAATTATCTATCGAGCCAACTAAATGGCTCAAAAACCGAACCGCGTATTCCCCGCATTAGATCTCTTTACGCCTTGTGGTCAGATCTCAATACCCTTGTAGTCATTAAAGAGACTCTGAAGCGAGTTAAAAACTCGCTTTTTAGCTTATAATCAACATGGACATGTTTGCCCCTGCTAAAACGCCGCTATCCCACGGCTGAATGAGGAGTCTTTACCCCCCAAATCCCCCCCTGCAAAATCCACGACCAACTTGGTCATAGATTTTGCTGCTCATGGAGGCAGAGCTAATGGCTGTAGCTCTGCCTCCATGCGCGTCTATCAGCGGCGGATCTCCACCTCTCCACACCCCTCTCAGTGAAGGAACACTGAGAGGGGCGGGCGGAGGCGGAGATATGCGCTGATAGACAAGACAAGACAAATAACATTTATATTGCGCTTTTCTCCTTGCGGACTCAAAGCGCCAGAGCAGAGCAGCAGCCACTAGGGCGCGTTCTATTGGCAGTAGCAGTGTAAGGGAGACTTGCCAAAGGTCTCCTACTGAATTAGTGCTGGCTTACTGAACAGGCAGAGCCGAGATTCGAACCCTGGTCTCCTGTGTCAGAGGCAGAGCCCTTAACCATTACACCATCAGCCAACTGCGCATGGAGGCAGGGCTGCGGCCATTAGCTCTGCCTCAACAGGAAGCGATCCCCGCACAACACGGAGGGGATTTGGGGGGTACAGGATAGCGGTGTTTTAGCTGGGGTAAGCATACCCATGTTGATTATAAGCTAAAAAGTGAGTTTTTTATTCGCTTCAGACTCTCTTTAAATCTGATTATCATTGTGGTCATTATATTTCATTACCCTTGTGGTCAGTAGGTCTCATTACACCTTGTGTTCAGTAGGTCTCATTACACCTTGTGGTCGTAGGTCTCATTACACCTGGAAAAAGCTACAGAACACAAAGACCTTGCAGCAATCTGCTCCCTTATGTTAGTTGTGCAATGCTCTGCAGAGCTTGCTCACAGTGATTGCTCAGTCTATGGCACTGTACTGATAGCGATGGATAGGTTAAGGCTGTGCCAAGTATGGCTCATATAGCTTTGGCAACTTGCTCTTATTGTAATCTGCCTGAGGTATATGTATGCATAGTGTCATCTTGTCTCCGGTAGACTTTGCTGGTGATGAAACTGTCCCTGGTGACCATTTGCATCCACTTTTCATGGCCCTTAAGCAGGTCCTGCTGGTTGAAGCTTTGGTCAGCCCAGTCCTTGTTCTGCTTTTACAGTGTCAGTACAAGCAAGGCCTCTGCCCGCTGCTCACACCTCTGCTAATGCCAGGCTGTAGAGCTCCTGTTTCTTGCCACAACGCCGGGCAACAATAGCCAGGTATAAACTGAGCAGGGCCAACCAGTAACACCCATAGAGGATGGCTCCCGTTACCAAGAATAACAGTTCTGTTTCGGTAAACAGATCCTGACTTTGGCAGTAGGCTGTGTACACCAGACCCCCCAGAAGGACACAGAACCAGACGGACACTGGTACCATACCCATGAAGTTTACCACCAGCTTCCTCCGCCCTGAGGTGCCCCAGCCAGACTTGTTGATGGTGAGCAGAGCAAACATTTTGGCAGGCAATAGGCTGGTCATGTAGAGGAGAGAGTATAAGGACATGAAGATCATTTCGGCATTGCCACGGAGAAAGCAGGCGTAAGTGGCCTTCACAATGCCAACCAACTGGACGGTCAACAAGAAAAGCATAATGTTCCAGACACGGCCGCGATAGAAAAGTTGCACCACGGTGGCCACCAGGAAGAAGGGGAAGAAGCCAGTGACCACCGACTCATAGGTCATCCAGAGGTGATGTTTGTGAAACCACAAAGAATTGTATAGCCACTCCCGGAAGTAGGACTTGCTCCATCGGGTCTGCTGGTTCAGCCAACGCAAATACTTGGTGGGTGTCTCTGTTAGGCACTTAGAGCGTGCTGTGTACTTAGTCCGATAGCCCATACTCAGCACGCGATTGGTGAGGTGGCGGTCATCTCCAAAGCTGCATTTCTGACCCAGGAAGGTCTGATGGTACCAGTCCTCCAGGAAATACTGTAGAAGACTGTTGCGATACATCCCCAAAGGCCCGCTAATGCACTGCACACAACCAAAGTATGACTGGCACGCTCGCTCCACGTTAAAGGCCATCCAGTAGCGCACACTGCTGAGGAAGGAGATCCAAGAATCATATTTGTTCAGGATCTGTGGAGAAACAATGATATCACCATTGATTGGGGCGAAAAGTCAACATGTTTTCTATAAAACTCAATTATCATGAACTTCCTGTGTTGGCCAATCATATTCTAGCTCTCACATTTCTAGACAATGAAGGGGAGGATCTGGTTAGCTTGTATAACGCTTCTCCTTCCCGAGTTTCAACACAAAGGGCCTGATTCTGCAAACCTACCTTGAAGTTATTAAAAAATATCTAGCCACACACAGTGTATAATTTCCCCTCATTAAGTATTTCTGCTCAGTTTAGGTGAAAATCTTATCTCTAGTGTTCACAGGGCACAGAATCACAAAAAACACAACAGTCTATAAGTTAGAGACTATTGGGCCATCCCATGACTCCAGGGACCAGTAGCAGTTACTATGGCAATTGCTTGATCCTCTCTAAGGCCCCATTCATACTTAACCACCCTGGCGTTCTGATTAAATCGCCAGGGTGGCTGCGGGAGGGTTTTTTTCAAATAAAAAAAAAACTATTTCATGCAGCCAACTGAAAGTTGGCTGCATGAAAGCCCACTAGAGGGCGCTCCGGAGGCGATCTTCCGATCGCCTCCGGCGCCCAGAATAAACAAGGAAGGCCGCAATGAGCGGCCTTCCTTGTTTTGCTTATATCGTCGCCATAGCGACGAGCGGAGTGACGTCATCGACGTCAGCCGACGTCCTGACGTCAGCCGCCTCCGATCCAGCCCTTAGCGCTGGCCGGAACTTTTTGTTCCGGCTGCGCAGGGCTCAGGCGGCTAGGGGGGCCCTCTTTCGCCGCTGCTCGCGGCGAATCGCCGCAGAGCGGCGGCGATCAGGCAGCACACGCGGCTGGCAAAGTGCCGGCTGCGTGTGCTGCTTTTTATTTGATTAAAATCGGCCCAGCAGGGCCTGAGCGGCGACCTCCGGCGGTGTTGGACGAGCTCAGCTCGTCCAGACCGCTCAGGTGGTTAAAGAAAACCTGAACTGAAAATTAAAAGTCAAAATAAGCATACACAAGTCATACTTACCTTCCACGTAGTCTACTCCTCAGTGTCTTTCTCCTGTCCCGCGTCCTGTTTGTTCACTGTGATCAAGGGAATTTTCCGTCCTCCATTTTGAAAATGGCCATTACTCATAACAGCTTTCTGGTCAGCACACAGTTAAACTGTAACATCGCCCACTTGAGCCATAGGGAAACATGGACATGACCTGGTACATCAGTTTTCATCTCAGCTATAACTGACAGCAACTGATATTTTACTGACAGCAACTGATATATTTCAGATCTGACAAAATATTGTCAGAACTGGAAGGGATTATTGTCAGAAGAAAATGGTGAGCTTCTGAGAGGAACGGATGGCAAGGTAACTATGTAATGTTTATTTGAAGTTACCTCATGTGTTTATTTTAAATATTTTTACTCAGTACAGGTTCTCTTTAAGGGTTTTGCCAGCAATTTCGGCAAGACGCTCAAACACTAGCGCTTTTGAAAGCGCTAGTGTAATAAAACTCTATGAGCCCCATCATAGGGGCAAATCGCCCCAAATAGCGAAATGCAAACGCGTAGCTTGCACCATTTTCAGGCAATTTCACAGCGATCGCGTTTCAGTGCTATAGAAGCGCTAAATGCAATCGTGGAGAAATCGCTGTACTGTCCAGTGATTTTTCCGCGTGAAAATCACTCCTGCAAAACGCCGGCAAAAATCGCCGGCGTTTTGCGCTTCTAAGTGTGAATGGGGCCTAAACACTCCCCATCTCACCTCAGATGCTGGCTGGGGCAGACTCTTGTCGGAGAGAGTACCACTAGCCTGAATATCAGGTGCTATGTTTGGACCACATCAACTAACACCATTACAAAAATAATTATAAAGGCCACCTTTAGGCCTCTTTACCATGGACTGTTGAGGCAGTGAAATTCCTCTCAAACGCTCACAACTGCTCACTGTTGCCTGGTAACTGCTGGTTGCTGCCTGGTAACTGCTCACTGCAGCCTGGCAATTGCTTACTGAGCACAGAGTTCAACAGTTCGTGGAAAAGAGGCCTAAGCTTTACCTGGAACACGGGCACACATCAGGTGTCCTGACTGTTCTCAGACTTTCCTGATCTGAATATTTGTTTCTAGTGCATAGCCTGGAATACATCCTTGCCATAGGATCGGCACAACCAACCAGGAATTAGGATGTGTAGAAGGAGATAAGGCCTGGCAGCCTCCTAGGGTGGCCATCCGTCCGGATTTCCGCCGGACAGTCCGGTTTTTGGACCTGTGGTCCTCCGTCCGGCGGAAGGCAAGGGAGGACAGCCAAATGTCCTCCTTTTTGGCCCTCTCCTCCTCCTCCATTTTCCTAACGCTGGTGCACAGGCGCAGTGGCGCTGCCTAGAACGCAGCAGTGATGGGAACAGAGGCAGCCCGTCCATGATTGGCTGGCGGGCGGGCGGGGAGGAGGAGCCGACCCGGCGAGCGCGATCCAGAGGCGCACCAGACAGACAGCCACTAGCCGCCAACTGCCAGTGCCAGGAACACCAGCATCGCTAAAACCTCCTTCAAGAGGAGCCCGTGGAAGAGTCGTCCCGAGGCCAGCAAGTGAGTGTCCTTCCCAATGTTCCCATACATGTATACAGCAGCCTGGCACACATGGCTGGCTGGTCACTAGTGCTGCTCGGGCACAGTGAGGGTGAGCTGATGCTCGCTGCTATAGATCATCATCGGGGGAGATTGTAACAGCACTGTTCTGTTTGAATGCAGGAGAGGGACACACAAGTCAGCTGCTTCACTTTTCTTTATTTTTACATCAGAACTCTTATCTCCTGCTGTCCTCAGGGGACAACTATACTCATGACTACTTATACTGGGGACACCTATAGACCTGGCTACCTATGCTGGGGGTACCTATTTTGGGGTAACTGCTGTCAGATTATCTGTATTTATGGGGAACCGCTGCCAGATTACGTGTATTTTGGGGAACCGCTGCCAGATTACGTGTATTTTGGGGAACCGCTGCCAGATTATGTATGTTAGGAGCACGGCTGATGCCAGATTACGTGTATTTTGGGGAACCGCTGCCAGATTATGTATGTTAGGAGCACGGCTGATGCCAGATTACGTGTATTTTGGGGAACCGCTGCCAGATTATGTATGTTAGGAGCACGGCTGATGCCAGATTACGTGTATTTTGGGGAACCGCTGCCAGATTGTGTATGTTTGGGGGACCACTGCTGCCAGATTACATGTATTTTGGGTGTTACGTGTATTTTGGGTGATCCGCTGCCAGGTTTCACGTATTTTGGGGAACTGGTTCCAGATTATGTGTATGTTGGTGGAACTGCTGCTGCCACATTGTCTATTTTGGGGGAACCACTGCCATATTATTTGTATTTTGGAGGAACTTCTACCAGATTACGCATATTTTTGGTGAAATGCTGTCAGATTACATCTATTGTTGGGGGCTACACTACGACATAGCTCAAACTTCCCTGGCAGACCATTTACACCACTGCTAAGGTCATGTGTATTTGGCCCCACCCATGACCACGCCCACTTAATGCCTGCCCACGCCCATTTTTGGCACGCTCAGTACAATGTCCTCCTTTTCAGGGTGCAATGTCCTCCTTTTTGGGGTTCTGCAAGTAGCCACCCTACAGCCTCCACATCTCTTTTATGACAGGTAAACTCATATTGACAGCACTTGATCTGAATAGCAGGATAGAGTCATCCATCTAGACCCAGTGTAGCCTCACCCTGAACACAGGAAGTGCCAGTGGGGTTGATGTATAGGGCAAAATAAATTGAAGTGTTCTTGACAGCCAATCAGGATAGAGGTTTAATTCTCTCATTCTGAGGCATTTGGTTACTAAGGCCTCGCTTCCACGAACTGTCGATAGGCAGTGAAATGCCTCTCAAACTCTCACAACTGCTCGCTGCTGCCTGGTAACTGCTTACTGAGCACACAGCTCAACAGTTGGTGGAACAGAGGCCTAAGGGTTGCACCCAAACTTTATTCTCTTTTTTAGCTATTCTTAGGCCTCTTTTCCAGGAGCAGTTGATAGGCAGTGAAATGCTTCTCAAACTCTCACAACTGCTCACTGCTGCCTGGTAACTACTCGCTGCTGCCTGGTAACTGCTCACTGCTGCCTGGTAACTGCTCACTGCTGCCTGGTAACTGCTCACTGCTGCCTGGTAACTGCTTGCTGCTGCCTGGTAACTGCTCACTGCTGCCTGGTAACTGCTCACTGCTGCCTGGTAACTGCTCACTGCTGCCTGGCAACTGCTCACTACTGCCTGGCAACTGCTTGCTGCTGCCTGGTAGGGGCTCATTCACACTAGAGGCGTTTTCAGGGTTTTTTAAGTGCTGACGATTTTTAAAATCACCCTATGGCCTCTGTTCCACGAACTGTTGAGCTGTGTGCTCAGCAAGCAATTACCAGGCAGCAGCGAGCAATTACCAGGCAGAAGTGAGCCAGGCAACTGGTATTGGGTAAAAGGAAAGAAATATGTCAGCTTCCATATCATGATCAAATGTCCATTAATATAACCACTCCCCCGAGGCTCCAGATTGATTCAGACCATTGCCATCCACCCAAAGCTGAAATTCATCTGGGTGACTCCAGAAAAGAAAAAAAAGGTCCCGGTACTGACCTGTACATCTCCCCCAACTCCGCCCACTTTGGGGTCGTCTTCCAGAATACGCAGCATTTCAACAGTGCACACTGGGTCCAGCACGGTGTCCGAGTCACAGACCTGCGGGTGAACAGGGAGGAGAGAGGAATCATTAGTCTGGTTTGCCTTCTTAAGACAGAAGGAATTTACAATAATTCAGCTTTAAGTGGACATCTATAGTTACCCACAATGCACCACTGCTGAATATGCAAATTATCTCTTTATGCCCCTGAAAGCCAGGCTAGCATCCAGAACCGCTGGTGTATAGCCAGCCTATAGCTTTACATTTTACACAGCAACATCAACCCCACATGCAAACAGCCTGTTTCTGACTTTTGGTCCTCATTAGTGCATGGCAGGGATTGATATGGCTCTAAAAAAATAATTTACAGAAGTTCTCTTGATAAATGGCTGAGAGATCACAGATATCCGGCTACATACAAGCGCTGTTAAAACAGCGCAGGAGATTTGGGTGGCGCCGGCGCCACCATAGGCTGTAATAAGAATTACTTTCAGTGAGTAAGTTGGGCGCCGCCAGAAGACGGAGTGCAAATTACTTTTAAAACACTGTAATTTGGCTGCCAGCAATAGCTGGAAGTTGAATTACATATTTCCCCACTATACACGTGGACCTGGAGGGGGAATAGTAATTAACGCCGCCGGGAGCAGGGAGAGCCGTATATCGGCTGAATCCTGCACCCAAATCTCTGGCATATTCATAGGTATGCAGCTGCATAATAGATAAGGTTAGAACAGAGATGGGGGCTAACAGACATGGAGGTACAATGTGACCAGCAGCCCACCAGGGGCGTAAGTTATTTATGGCGTGCGACACGCGAAATTGATCACCAATTGCTCGAGGGGGGATTTGAGACTGACTTGAAGTCTGCCATGTAAACCCTTAAAGTCACTCTGGGTGGGAGAGGCTGTGAGGAATATGCATAATAGATGAACTTGCAGCCTTTTTGTTTGAGGGCACCAAGGATAGCTGAAGAATTTTCCTAATATGCAAATTGACGCTGACACAGGAAATGGACCTAGTGCTAACAAATGAAAGCCACTAGCTGATGATTAGTTCATCAGCAGCTCTGTTAAAGAGAACCTGACGTGAGAAGGATATGGAGACAGTTATATTTATTCCTTTTTACAATGCACATTGCCTGGCTGTCCTGCTGATCATCTGCCTCTAATACTTTTAGCCATAGACCCTGAACAAGTATGCAGATTACAGGTTTCTGTCAAAATTCTGACAATATTAGCCACATGCTTGTTTCAAGAGATCGGCAGGACAGCCAGGCAGGGGCGTTTTTAGGCATAGGCATTACAGGCCATTGGTCCTGTGGGTGCCATGTCTCTGGATTAAGTCCTACCCTGAAACAAGCCATGCCCCAAGATGAAGGCCCACCCCCACCAGTGAATCCTTCTTTCCTCCTTTGTGCCTCCTTCTGTCTCCTTGTGCCTCCTTCTGTCCCCTTGTGCTACCCCTCTGCCCCCCTTGTTGCTCCTTCTGTTCTCCTGTGCCTCCTTCTGTCTCCATGTGCCTCTTCAGTCCTCCTGTACCAACTCTGTCCCCCTGTGCCTCCTTCTGTCCCCCTGTGCCTCCTTCTGTTTTCCTGTTCCTCCATCTGTCCCCCTGTGCCTCCTTCTGTCCCCCTGTGCCTCCTTCTGTCTCCCTGTTCCTCCTGTCCCCCTGTGCCTCCTTCTGTCTCCCTGTTCCTCCATCTGTCCCCCTGTGCCTCCTTCTGTCCCCCTGTGCCTCCTTCTGTCTCCCTGTTCCTCCTGTCCCCCTGTGCCTCCTTCTGTCCCCCTGTGCCTTCTTATGTTCGCCTTTTTTGCCTCATTCTGTCCCTCTGTGTGCCTCCTAATGGGGTTGATTCATTAAGATGCTAAAGCAGCGCAGGTTAAATTGAGCAGTGTGAGTTAAAATCTCTGTGCGCACGCTACGCGCAGTAGTGCTGCATAGTGTGCGCTGGTAACTTGCATGCGCTCCTTTGAAATAATGACCGCTCCTTTAATCCTGCCCTGAGCCCAGTCCGGTCCTGTGGTATTCTACGTCATGATCCCCGCACTTTGATTGGCCCAACAGGCTGGCTGTCACTTGACCCCTTGTGCCACTATATGTTCCTGTCACCCTCCAGCAATCCCCCAGCCCAGTGTGTAAAGGCAGAGCATAGCGCAGCAGAAGCTTTGCTCTCACCTCCCTCTGGAGTCCAGCGCTGTGTTGTGTGACTATGCTGTCTGTTTCCTGCTCCCTCTAGTGCTGGCACCTCACTCTCCTCATGCTGCGTGTAATCAGGCTACATGTGGTAAGAGATGCTGGGCACTAGAGCGAGTGGTGAGTGGACAGGAGGAAACACAGCACTGGACTCCAGCGGAGAGGTGAGAGCACAGCCTCTGCTGCGATATACTCTGCATTTACATATTAAGCTGGGGGAGAGCAGGAGGGGAGTTTGTATCTTGGAGACTTCCTGTATTAAGCATCCACCTTATACACCACATGGTTCATATCCTTTAGTGTATGTGAGTGTGTTTTTTTTTTTGGGGGGGGGGGGGGGGGGGGAAACAGGACTTCCTGCCTGGAGTGACAAAAGGCTAGAAACACCCCTGCAGCCAGGTTACTGGTATTGTTGGAAATAAATATGGCAGCCTCCATATACCTCTCACTCAGCCAGTTGATCGGCAGTTAGTGGTTTACTTTTGCTAGCATGATTTCCGCTTCCTGGACGAGTTGAAATTTGCACATTAGGCAAATTTTCCGCTTGTCCTTAGTGGGTCACATGATCACAGTCACTTGATCTGCACAGGCCACCCCCATGACTGCAGCATATGACTCACCTGCACGTAGTCCACGCTGTCCCCCAGCGCGCGGAAGGCCGTATACATCACTTCCCGTTTTCCTCCCCACTTCTGCATGATGCAGGTATAAGGGAACTTCTTCACCAGCTCCTGGACGCCCCGTATACCTTCCTGCCCTCCTTCCTCAGTCACATGGTAGTTATTGTCCCAGACATAGCAGCAGGTGCCCTCCGACCCCATCACCTCCCTGAAGATGTCCATCATGTATCGGTCATCTTCTGAGTTCCCATCCACCACCATCACCACTCGCAGGTGGGGGTAGGAGAGGCGGCGTACGGACTGCAGGCACTTCCTCAGGTACTCGGGGTCCTCCTGATAGGCTGCGATGCACAAGGCCACTCTAGAGGTCCCCACCGGGTACTTCTGTCCTGCTCTGCGCATGCACCGGTGCTCCAGGAAGGCAAAGAGGCTCTGGGTGAGCAGATGGAGGCCTAGGATGGCCCCATACAGTCCAAAGGAGAGGTGGTGCCGGTCCGTGTGTATGAACTGGTATCCGGTGACGTAGGCAGCCAGGATCCCGCCCAGAACCAGCAGGGCAAAGAGACTCGTGCCCAGGATCTTCAAAGCCGTCACCAGCCGCCCCGGCATCTGCTCCAACACATAAACAGGCAGGAATTAACCAAACGTGCAACTAATTGCAAATCACTGCAAGCAAAATATAAGTTCACTAAATATTGCAGCTAAACCACAAAAAGCCTGATCCAATAAACCTTTTTTTTTCTTCTAAATTTTCTCCTAGGAGATAATCTTTCATCTTCTGTTTAACCACTTTATCCACCACTACAGTATATCTACTTCCTCTTTTACTTCATCTAAGCCCCGGGGACGTAGATATACATCTTGTAGTAGAAGTAATGGTGTGCACAATTGGGCTTGCTCCTGTGCACATTTCCGGCACTATCTGCTGCAGCACTAATTGTTGGAAGGGAATATATGTTCCCTGAACCAATAAGATTGATTTTTACCATTAAAAACACTTTTATTTTCTCAGTTCATAGTGAAAAATACACACTGTAGCATTGTTTCAGAATTAAATATCCTCACCATAAATTAATCACAGGAACATAATCTAAGTTTTGTGATAAATAATAGAAATAGCCAAACAAAATTTGTGTTCTTTAATTTACAGTAGTGCTTTTGATTTTTAAACTGGAATTGGTAAAACTGAAAAATAATGTGTTTTTTCTATTTTTTTCCATCTTTTTCCCATTAAAATACATAGAAAACAAAATAGTTTGAGGGAAAAAATGCCATGCAATGAAAGTCCAGTTTGTCTTGAAAAAAAAAGATATATTTCATTTAGGTTTCATAAGTAGGGATAAAGTTATTGCTGATTAAATAGGGACGTAGCTAAACTGTCAAAACTGCTCTGGTCCATAAGGGGGGAAACAAGGTCTGGATGCGAAGTGGTTAAAGTAAAACTGAAGCCATTTAAGAAAAAAAGTCTACCTATGGAGAGGGAAGGTTATGGATCCTATTGAGACTTCGCTGTCCCCTCTCGGTCCCCTCATTCCAGCGCTGAACCCCTAAATGTCGAATGGTGGCTCACCCTGCTGCTGCTCAGCCGTATTAAATGTTATTCCCCCTCCGAGTCATAGCAACTCGAAGGGAGAAGTAGTTTGGGGTCCGGCCTTTGCACAGATCGCTACTGCAATAGCAACGCCCAACTCAGGCGCTATGTGGCCGCACCATGCGCCAAAACCACATGCTTCACTCCAGAGACCCTCGGAAAGCTCAGGCGCTCCCAAGGAGGAGGAGCAGCACCCAAGGAGGAGGAGGAGGAGCACCCACGGAGGAGGAGGAGCACCCAAGGAGGAGCACCCATGGAGGAGGAGCACCCACGGAGGAGGAGGAGCACCCAAGGAGGAGCACCCATGGAGGAGGAGCACCCACGGAGGAGGAGGAGCAACCAAGGAGGAGGAGGAGCACCCACGGAGGAGGAGTTGCACGCAAGCCTTACCTCTCCATAGGGAAGTATCTGCCTTGTAAATTTGCTTCAAAGGAAACCAGAGACGTAATAAACAAAGTTTTATACATACCTGGGGCTTCCTCCAGCCCCCTCCGCACCGATCGCTACCACGCCACTGTCCTCAGCCTTCTCTGTTGCCGGTCCCAGTCCCGTAACTTCTGCCAGTCACGGCCAGTCTGACGCAAGAGAAGTGCGCTCTCTACGTATCTCTCCAGCAGCACTTCTCTTACGTCAGACTGGCCGCGACTGTAGGAAGTTACGGGACCCGGTACTGGCAACAGAGAAGGCTGAGGACGGCGGCGTGGAATAAACTCTTAGTTTATTATGTCTCTGGTAAAACAAACAAAGCTTTTCAGCACTCTCCAAAAAGTAGGTGAAAAAGTAAAGGTACTGTCAAATTTATTCAGAGCGTTTTCTTGTTTGGTGATGGGTTAAAAAACATTTTATTAATAAGGTGTGAAAATATCACCTAGGAGAATACAAGAAGTTTATTTGCATACTTCGGGGGACAATGCAATGCGTTTCACAGGTTTGATCCAGCTTCATCAGGCAATAACAGCATATGCTATTGCTCCGTAGTTATTGCCTGATGAAGTGGGATCAAACCTGCAAAACGCGTTGCATTGTCCCCTGGAGTATGTAAATAAACTTGTTCTATTTGACAAACACATCGGCAATGTTTGTGTCTGCTTGGAGGAGGTGAGTCCACCACTGCCGCCTCATGTTTTACACTTTTTAGACACTTTTATCCTTTTGACGCCTCTGTATCCCTACTATGCTATATAAAGTCCACCCCTGGTGGAGGGGTGTTACTCCCTTTTTCCTCATCTACGGAGAGCGACTTCTTAATCCTGAGTGGGATCAGCTCTAATCTCCCGACCTACCTATACAGTGGTTGCCTTGGAGGTTACACTGCTTTGTGAGTATAGCTTATTACTCTATCATACTTCATTTCTACTACCAGTACATACTACACTATACTTGGCTCTTGGTGTTCCTACTTTCTGATCTGACAACATTAGCTGCATTCTTGTTTCTGTTTCAGCCACAGCGAAATAGATCAGCAGAGCTGCCAGGCAACTGGTATTGTTTAAAAGGAAATAACTATGGCAGCCTCCATATCCCTCTCGTTACAGTTGTCCTTTAAAGAGAAACTCCGACCAAGAATTGAACTTTATCCCAATCAGTAGCTGATACCCCCTTTTACATGAGAAATCTATTCCTTTTCACAAACAGACCATCAGGGGGCGCTGTATGACTGATATTGTGGTGAAACCCCTCCCACAAAGAAACTCTGAGTACGTACTCTTGTCAGTTTCCTGTCTGTGAACCCTGTTGCATTGTGGGAAACAGCTGTTTACAGCTGATTCCAACTGCCAAAACAGCAAGCAGCAGCTACATCATCTGCCAACAATAAAAATGTCACCATGTAATAAATGTCAGAATGTAAATCAGGGATTTAAAAGATTTTACAATGGGCAAACACTGACTAAATCATTTATACATCATTATTGTAAAAATGAAGCACTTTTTTATTACATTATTTTCACTGGAGTTCTTCTTTAAGGGTCAGTTCAGACGGCTTATCTGCTACCAAGTAGAAAAGCGTTTTGCATCGGTACCCGACGTTTTGTTGTCGCATTGCATTTTGAGCCCTTAGGGGAATCACACAGTCCAAGATACACACAGCGCCACAGAAAAAAATGATTGACTGTGGCGTGAACGCTGACAATCGAGGATAAACACTACCATTCATCTCGATGCAGGCCAGGGTGGATCCAGGCGGTAACAGCTGCACTCTGGCAGTCACCCGTCTGAACCGACCCTTATTCTGCCGCCACAAGGATTTCATATTTATTCTACAGATAGAACCTGGATATATCCTCCAGAGTTAGCAGAAGACCCCTTTACAGAGTCCCCTGCTGTGATATAAGATGCCCTCTCTGCCATTACATCCAATTCCTGGTAAGCAGAACCTCTCCAATGGCCTGACTCATAATTATGGCTTCGGTAGCTGCCTGCGGAGGAAGAGATCTGATTGGCTGACACACATATTGTCTGCAGAACTGTCTTCTCAGGTGACTGAGCCATCCAGAACAATGTCCTCCGCTTGGGAAACCTACCATTATCCATCAGGCAGGGGCCTGCCCTCCCGCTGCCTCCCTGCAATCTTCTGTCATTATCCCACAATTAAGGCCAAATTAACTTTGGAAATTTTCATTTTGGGAAAATGCTGATCTGAGACATAATCTGCGGCTTCTGTGACTGCCTGAACAATGCTGAGGCCTCAGATAAGCCTGCCTTGTTCTGCTGGGATCTGTGGGGGGGTCTGGTCATCACTGGAATGTGCAACTAGTGTCAGGCAAACACAAGGATTAGGGGTGATCTCCTCCCTCCCAGGATGTCTCTATGTGTGTGTGGCAGGACGTGACACCCCTGCTGGGGATTTGCTGCACACCTGGCTGACAGCTTCAAAGCTAAGCTGCATGTGTCATAAGGCTGTGTGTTCCTCTAGGCAGCCATCCACTAGGGGGCGCCTGATACAGGAACTCTGCCAACTGCCCCTTCTAGTAGAATACATCAGAATAGATATGATAGATGATTGATTGGAAAATCGCTCTGTTCTAGTGCTTTTCAGAGCGATTTTCCACTTTCCTATACTTAACATTGAGGCTGAGATAGATAGATAGATAGATAGATAGATAGATAGATAGATAGATAGATAGATAGATACTGTAGTTAGTTAGTTAGTTAGTTAGTTAGTTAGTTAGTTAGATAGATAGATAGATAGATAGATAGATAGATAGATAGATAGATAGATAGATAGATAGATAGATAGATAGATAGATAGATAGATACTGTAGTTAGTTAGTTAGTTAGTTAGTTAGTTAGTTAGTTAGATAGATAGATAGATAGATAGATAGATAGATAGATAGATAGATAGATAGATAGATAGATAGATAGATAGATAGATAGATAGATAGATAGATAGATAGATACTGTAGTTAGTTAGTTAGATAAATAGATAGATAGATAGATAGATAGATAGATAGGTAGTTAGTTAGTTAGATAGATAGATAGATAGATGGTAGATAGGTAGATAGATAGATAGATAGATAGATAGATGGTAGATAGATAGATAGATAGATAGATAGGTAGATAGATAGATAGATACTGTAGTTAGTTAGATAGATAGATACTGTAGTTAGTTAGATAGATAGATATTGTAGTTAGATAGTTAGATAGATAGTAGATACTGTAGTTAGATAGATAGATGGATGGATAGAACGGAGACCCAGCAGACAGGCAGCAAGACAGGCAGGTAGTAACAGAGTTCCCAGGGGGGTATTAGGGAGCTACCTGCGTGTCGGCGGCGATGTTTGAACGTCTTGGGAAAGAAGGACATGAAAGGGACGGAAGGGGGTGGGAGAACGCGGATAATGACAGGTTACCTCTCAGACACTATAAAGCTTCTCTTTCAACTTCCAAACTGTGGATAAGTAGCTGCAAAGCCTAAATAAACTGATCCTCATGTCCTGACTGTTCCCAGTCATAGGAGGGGGGCTGCAGCTCCATCCTGGCCGCTCAGATAAGTCATTTAACTAAAATACAGCTGCCCACCCCTCCTCCACTGCACAGTGCCTCAGCTAAGCCAAACCAAGGAATGGGGCCCAAGTCACCCAGCGAATCTGATATGTCCCACGTCACCCAGTGGCTCTGATATGTCCCACGTCACCCAGTGGCTCTGATATGTCCCACGTCACCCAGTGGCTCTGATAAGTGCCACGTCACCCAGTGGCTCTAATATGTCCCACGTCACCCAGTGGCTCTGATATGTCCCACGTCATCCAGTGGCTCTGATATGTCCCACGTCACCCAGTGGCTCTGATATGTCCCACGTCACCCAGCGGCTCTGATATGTCATGCACCGACTCACCGGCCGGCTTAAGATAAAATAAATATGGCAGCCTCCATATCCCTCTCACTTTAAAGGAAACCAGAGATCAAGGTATAGCAAAAATCGATACTTACCTTGGGCTTCCTAACACACGAGTCCCACGCCATCCTCCCGTGGTCTGCTGTTCAGCCGCGATCAGCCCCGGTAACTGGCTCAGTGACGTCAGTCCGGGTCTACTGTGCATGCGCAGAAGCCCCAAGCTAGACGCGACTGAGCAAGTTACTGGGGCTGATCGCGGCTGAATGGCAGACCGCAGAGGACGGCGTGGGACTTACACATCTTAGAAAGCCCCGGGTAAGTATTGATTTTTGCTACACCTTGATCTCTGGTACACTTTTAAAGAATACCTGTAACAAAAAAAACCCTTCCCTGGGGGGTACTCACCTGGGGTGGGGGAAGCCTCCGGATCCTATTGAGGTTCCCCCGTCCTCCTCGGTCCCACGGCGGCAGCAATAAAGCTCCCCGAACAGCAGGGATGTAAATATTTACTTTCCCGGCTCCAGCGCAGGCGCAGTATTGGCTCTCCGCTTGGAGATAGGCAGAAATAGACGATCGCTGTCGGGCCGTTCTACTGCGCAGACGCAGGTCTCCTGCACCTGTGTAGTAGAGCGGACCCGACAGATATCGGCCATTTTCGCCTATCTCCGTGCGACAAAGCCGCAACAGCGTCCCCGCTGGAGCTAGGAAAGGTAAATGAATCAGCGCTTATCAGGCTTGTCGAGGGAGGATTCCGGGACACTTCGGGGGAGCCAACGCTGGACTGCCTGCAGCTACAGGACCCCGAAGCTTCCCCCTCTTGAGTTGAGTACCTCCCAGGAGAACTTTTTTTTGTTACAGGTTCTCTTTAAGTAACATTTTTGAATAATATTAACAGGTGCCCGATAGCGGCAGCTTTTGTTTAGGAGTGACTGTGTTTCTGGTGACGACCGCAAGTCTATTGCTAGAGACCAGTCCCAGCATCTCGAAAGAAGTCCCAAAAACTAGTTACCATGACAATGCTCCCCCCATGTCACATGTCTCCTCTCCCTACAGGTGGCCACTAATGATCCAATCTTTTTCATCCAATCTTACAATTTCTATGCAATATATGGAAACTGCCTAAATTATCCTTACTCTAAAGATGGCCACTAACGATCCAACTTCTAGCAAAAAATCATTCGATCGATAAGATAATTCTGATCGGATATGATTGGATTGGTTGTAAATAATCTTCATTGATGGGCACAATTGATTACGAACGATTATAAAAATCGGATTTTCATCAAACCAGAATTTGGATTTTCTTGTCGGCTGTTATAGATAGGAAGCAAAGATTGGTTCGTTGGTGGCGTAGTGAGCGATGTATTACAATATCTCACTTCCGATCAGAATTATCCGATCGCTCTAATGATTTTTCACTAGAAATTGGATCGTTAGTGGCCATCTTTATACTACATAGATTTAGTAAATGTAGATGAAAAAGCTTGGCTCATTAGAGGCCCCCGTTATGTAGAGGCAGGAGAATATGACAGGCAGGAGAGGCTGGCAGAGCAATGGATGTTTTAGGAATAATGTCTAGTTCACATTATAAGTCACCAGCGCAATCGCAAGCAATGAGCGCTTTTGTGTGTGGTTTCCCTGCACTTTCAGAGCGATTTGCGCTTTGTTAAAGGGGAACTGAAGAGAGGGGTATATGGAGGCTGCCATGTTTATTTCCTTTTAAGCAATACCAGTTGCCCGGCAGCCCTGCTGATCCTCTGCCTCTAATACTATTAGCCATAGCCCCTGAACAAGCATGCAGCAGATCAGGTGTTTCACACTTTCAAGTCAGATCTGACAAGACTAGCTGCATGCTTGTTTCTGGTGTTATTCAGATACTACTGCAGAGAAA
This sequence comes from Hyperolius riggenbachi, assembly GCF_040937935.1. Lineage (NCBI taxonomy): Eukaryota > Metazoa > Chordata > Amphibia > Anura > Hyperoliidae > Hyperolius > Hyperolius riggenbachi. Next base: position 12,064,204 of record NC_090656.1, read on the forward strand.
TAGACCAGCAGGGCGGCCAGGCAACTGGTATTGATTAAAAGGAAATAAATATGGCAGCCTCCGTATGTCTCTTACTTCAGTTCCCCTTTAAGCGCTCTTCTTAGCACTTTTGTCCGGTGATTTGAGATTTTCTTCCTGAAGACAATCAGGAAGTGAACTCTTTGACCGGGAACTGAATAATTACAATATTTTTTAAAAAGCGCTCACCAAATCGATTTTCAAAGCGTTTGGAAGCACAAACGTTCAGGAAATGGTGCAGGTCCGGCGTTTGCGCTCCGAAAGAAAGCTCATCGCTCATGTGAGAACTTGATAAGAGCTTTTATGGTGATTCTATTTAAAAAAACCAAACGCCCTCACCGTGTGAAGAAGCCCTATGGGATTGTTCACACTAAGGGCGCTCTTGGCCTTTTTTTTAACACCGGCGATTTTCAAAATCGGCCTAAAAACCCTTGTGCAATGTTTCCCTATGAAAGAGTTCACATCTGAGCGGTTCGATTCCGATCCGCTCAGCAAAGCGCTGCCTGTAGCATTTTTGGGGAGATTTGCCTATAATGGAAGGTATAGGGAAATCGCAAAACGCTTGAAAAAAGTGCTTTGTATAGCGATTTCCCCGGCGCTTTCATGAATAAATACATTGTATTTATTAATTTCCGGGTCAAAGAGTTCACTTCCTGACTTGCACCAGGAAGTGAAAAAACGAATCTCTCTGCTAAAGTGCTTAGAAAAGCGCTTTACAAAAAATCGCAATGCGCAGGTAAGCACCAGGAGGTGCTAAAAATAACGGTGCACAAAATCGCAAAACGCTGGCATTAGCGATTGCGATTTTCGATGTAAACAAGGCCTGTCAATAAAGCATCCAGCATGGAGCTACAACAACCCCATAGCTAGAGACAGCCGGGAGGCTCAGTCTATCCTCTGCATATCCTTCCCTGCCTGGAGTGTTGCAGCAGATCCCTTATTGCATAGAGGGAATCTCTATCCCCCATAGCTAGAGACAGCCGAGAGGCTCAGTCTATCCTCTGCATATCCTTCCCTGGCTGGAGTCTTGCAGCAGATCCCTTATTGCATACGCATAGAGGGAATCTCTATCCCCCATAGCTAGAGACAGCTGAGAGGCTCAGTCTATCCTCTGCATATCCTTCCCTGGCTGGAGTGTTGCAGCAGATCCCTTATTGCATAGAGGGAATCTCTATCCCCCATAGCTAGAGACAGCTGAGAGGCTCAGTCTATCCTCTGCATATCCTTCCCTGGCTGGAGTCTTGCAGCAGATCCCTTATTGCATAGAGGGAATCTCTATCCCCTATAGCTAGAGACAGCCGAGAGGCTCAGTCTCTCCTCTGCATATCCTTCCCTGGCTGGAGTCTTGCAGCAGATCCCTTATTGCATAGAGGGAATCTCTATCCCCCATAGCTAGAGACAGCCGAGAGGCTCAGTCTATCCTCTGCATATCCTTCCCTGCCTGGAGTGTTGCAGCAGATCCCTTATTGCATAGAGGGAATCTCTATCCCCCATAGCTAGAGACAGCCGAGAGGCTCAGTCTATCCTCTGCATATCCTTCCCTGCCTGGAGTCTTGCAGCAGATCCCTTATTGCATAGAGGGAATCTCTATCCCCCATAGCTAGAGACAGCCGGGAGGCTCAGTCTATCCTCTGCATATCCTTCCCTGGCTGGAGTCTTGCAGCAGATCCCTTATTGCATAGAGGGAATCTCTATCCCCCATAGCTAGAGACAGCCGAGAGGCTCAGTCTATCCTCTGCATATCCTTCCCTGGCTGGAGTCTTGCAGCAGATCCCTTATTGCATAGAGGGAATCTCTATCCCCCATAGCTAGAGACAGCCGAGAGGCTCAGTCTATCCTCTGCATATCCTTCCCTGGCTGGAGTCTTGCAGCAGATCCCTTATTGCATAGAGGGAATCTCTATCCCCCATAGCTAGAGACAGCCGAGAGGCTCAGTCTATCCTCTGCATATCCTTCCCTGCCTGGAGTGTTGCAGCAGATCCCTTATTGCATAGAGGGAATCTCTATCCCCCATAGCTAGAGACAGCCGAGAGGCTCAGTCTATCCTCTGCATATCCTTCCCTGGCTGGAGTCTTGCAGCAGATCCCTTATTGCATAGAGGGAATCTCTATCCCCCATAGCTAGAGACAGCCGAGAGGCTCAGTCTATCCTCTGCATATCCTTCCCTGGCTGGAGTCTTGCAGCAGATCCCTTATTACATAGAGGGAATCTCTATCCCCCATAGCTAGAGACAGCCGGGAGGCTCAGTCTATCCTCTGCATATCCTTCCCTGGCTGGAGTCTTGCAGCAGATCCCTTATTGCATAGAGGGAATCTCTATCCTATCAGCTGTGCAGTACTGCAGTGCAGCTAATACATATTGCAGCTGCCAGCGGCCCACATAATGCAGAGACCCAGCAGGGCCACTTCTAGTAACACTGGGGCCCCTGGGCACAACTAACCTAGGGGCCCCCAAATAGATACCCCCCAACCAAAAAGCGGCAGTAGAGACCTTTTGTCGCAGCCATATTTCCCCGTAGGGCTGACACCCCTGGCTTTGCCAAAGACTGTGTAGGGGCCCTGGGGAGCAACAGTTAAGTTGGGGAGAGACACCTTTGACTCTATGGTAGCGCCGGCCCTGAGACCCAGCACTGCCTGATCTCTGCCTGGACTCTGCGTCCCTAACCTCTGCTGTGTATGCAGCACTCATAGAGCAGGATAAGGCCAGGTACACACCTTCAATTTTGATTGGCCAATTTTACCACCTCCATGTAGTAAAAGATGTGTAGGTAAGCTCTCATACTACATGGCGGTAGTAAAATGGGTCACTCCTTGGCCAATCTAAATTGGATGTTTGTACGAGGCTTCATGCAGAAGCACCACTCGCTGCTTTGTGTTCTTGTATCAGAGTCTACACCCTGAGACAACCGCCAAGTCTCAGCAGCTGAAAAATGGAGGAATGGTATGGATCACATGACTTAAACTTAAAAGAGGAACTCCAGTGAAAATAATGTAATAAAAAAGTGCTTCATTTTTACAGTAATTATGTATAAATGATTTAGTCAGTGTTTGCCCATTGTCAAATCTTTCCTCTCCCTGATTTATATTCAGACATTCATCACATGGTGGCATTTTTACTGTTGGCAGGTGATGTAGCTGCTGCATGCTGTTTTGGCAGTTGGAAACAGCTGTAAACAGCTATTTCCCACAATGCAACAGGGTTCACAGACAGGAAACTGCCAAGAGTACGTACTCAGAATTTCTTTGTGGGAGGGGTTTCACCACAATATCAGCCATACAGCGCCCCCTGATGGTCTGTTTGTGAAAAGGAATAGATTTCTCATGTAAAAGGGGGATAAAGTTAAATTCTTGGTCGGAGTTTCTCTTTAACCTTCTTGACGGTTATCCCGAGCTCAGCTCGGGGTAACCTGCGCAGAAGGATTTCTCCGGCCCCGCTGGGCCGATTTTCACAATTATTTTTTTACTGCACACAGCTAGCACTTTGCTAGCTGCGTGCATATCCTGCTCGCCGCCGATTTGCCGCTACTCGCCGCGCCGCCCCCCCGCCCCCCTCCAGACCCCTTGCGCAGCCTGGCCAATCAGTGCCAGGCAGCGCTGAGGGGTGGATCGGGATTCCGTGACGTCCCGACGTACATGACGTCGGTGACGTCATCCTGCCCCGTCGCCATGGTGACGGGGGAAGCCCTGCAGGAAATCCCATTCTGAACGGGATTTCCTGCTTGCAAAGATTGCCGGCGGCGATCGAAGTAGGTAGGGGGATGCCGCTTGTGCTACATGATTTTTAAAAAAAATGAAAAAAAAAGTGCTGCACCGCCCACTTGCCGTCAGAATTGGAACGGCAAGGGGGTTAAAGGAACCTAACCCCAAATCTGTATGCAGACAGTATGACTCCACTGGCTGCATGCTTGTTCCAGGTGAGACTAAATAAACCAAGGTGAAAGACATATGAAGGCTGACATGTTTATTTCCTTTTAAACAATGCACATTGCCTGGCTGTCCTGCTGATCCTCTGCCTCTAATACCTTGTGCCATAGACCCCGAACAAGCATGCAGATTTTTTTTTTCAAATTTTTTTGATGGCAAATGAAAAGGAGCAAAATGTCACAAAGAAAAGAAATAGACATCAGGGATACAATTGTGCATATGCAGATGGGATGTTTCTGCCAAAAAATCTGACTAGATTTATTGCATGCTTGTTTCAGGTGTGTGATTCAGACACTACTGGAGCCAAACAGTTCAGCAGGAAGCCTGGCAACTGGTATTGCTTAAAAGGAAATAAATATGGCAGCTTCCATATCTCTTTCATTACAGTAGTCTTTTAAGCAAACATTCCTACTCGCCCTACACCATAAAATAAAAATTATTCTTAAAAATACATTTCTTTTTTTTTCTTTTAGTTTTCAATTGTTGGTCCAAACTATGAAGTAATGATACAACTAATGATACAACTAGCCAACCCTGTCATTGCCACATAACACCAACCCTTCACTCACTTGTTGACATTCAAATCCCTGCACAATCTGGGCCCTGGATTTAAAGAAGAACTGTAACGGCAAAACGTCCCCTGGGGGGTACTCACCTCGGGTGGGGGAAGCCTCAGGGTCCTAATGAGGCTTCCCACGCCGTCCTGCGTCCCTCGGGGGTCTCGCTGCAGCCCTTCGTGCAGCGGTGACATAATATTTACCTTCCTGGCTCCTGCGCAGGCGCTCTAACGGCTATGGGGTCCGAAGTAGGCGGAAATACCCGATCACCGTCGGGTCCGCTCTACTGCGCAGGCGCAAGTCTCCGGCGCCTGCGCAGTAGAGCGGACCCGACAGAGATCGGGTATTTCCATCTATTTCCGAGCCGAATGCAGCCATAGCGCCCCCGCTGGAGCCAGCAAAGGTAAATATTGAAATTACAGTCGGGCCTGTCGCCGGCTGTTCAGAGGGCTGCAGCGAGACCCCCGTGGGACGCAGGACGGGGTGGGAAGCCTCATTAGGATCCGGAGGCTTCCCCCACCCGAGGTGAGTACCCCCAGGGGATCTTTTTAAAGTTACAGAGTCTCTTTAAGGACTTGTCGCAACTGCATCGCACACCCCACAATCTTAGCTTAAAAGGATGTAATAACTTGGTCACCCCCAGAGGGCACCTCAAAACCTTTGGAGACAGAGCCTTCTGTCATGCTGCCTCTACACTTTGGAACTCCCTGCCACACCCAATCAGGACAGCCCCATCCCTGGAAGCATTTTAAGGACAACTGTAGTGAGGGGGATATGGAGGCAGCCATATTTAATTCCTTTTAAATAATACCAGTTGCCTGGCAGCCCTGGTGATCTATTTGGCTGCAGTAGTGTCTGAATTACGCCAGGAACAAGCATGCAGCTAATCTTGTAAGATCTGACAATAATGTCAGAAACACCTGATCTGCTGCATGCTTGTTCAGGGTCTATGGCTGGAAGTATTAGAGGCAGAGGGTCAGCAGGACAGCCAGGCAACTGGTATTGCTTAAAAGGAAATAAATATGGTAGCCTTCCTTCAAATTGCTATACTGAAAGTAAACAAGCTTCAGTGTGTGCTGATCTCTGTTAACTGCAGCCAGTGCTGCTCATCAGGATCCCGGATATCCAAACTTTTTTTTTAATTTTAAAAAAATCCGGCTAGCTATCTGCGGATATTTGGCCGCATAACCTGGATATCCGTGGATATTGTGGATATCCACATCCGAAATACTGAGATGACGTCCTGGAGCCAATCAGAGGGCTCAGAGGTGACACCTGGCAAGTGCCACATGACACGTGGCAAGTGACACGTGCCACGTCCGGCATACTCCTGGCACACTTTACACCTGCTGCTGCTGCTGCATTGCCCTGCTCTTGCTGCCTGTGCAGCTCCCACCACCAGGCCAGGGTGCCACAGGCCACTGATACCACCTATATTTAACCCAAAACACAATTGCTGCGTAATTTTTTGGAGGTGTCTTGGCTGAAAACTGTCATGTCCCTGTTGTGCAGTTGGACTTTGGACACAAGGGGCTTGATTCACAAAGCGGTGCTAACTGTTAGCACGCCTGTGAAAAATCCCTTAGCACGTCTAAACCAGCTTGTCGCGCGCAAAACTTTATGCGCGTAAAACTTTACGCGCGCACTGCACAGAGCGCTGGGCGCTCCGCGCGAAGTGCCCATTAAAGCCTATAGGATTTAGTGCGCGCAAAGTTCTTTGCGCGCGATCTGATTGAGAAATCCGTTGCTAACCTACTTAGCACCCTGGTTAGCACGTCTAAAGACTTTAGACGTGCTAAGTAGGTTAGCACTGCTTTGTGAATCAAACCCAATGTGGGCTGCACGACCGCTGTCTGTCTAGGCCTAATGTTAAATGACAGCCATTTTTTTTTGGGGGGGGGGGATTTTAAGTCCCCACATGATCATCATCAATTAGTGTTCCCCTTTACAAAATAATGATGATACATGCCTAATATACCCTAAAAAAACGTTTTTAAAGCAACTTAAAGGCCACTTCTGTTTTTTCTATCCGGATATCCGAATTTGCCCAGATATCCCAGATACTAGGGTCGGATATCCGATTCGGATCAGAAAATTTTGAACTCGAATATCCGACCCGGATCGAATTTTTGGGTATCCGGATCCGAATCGGAGCCGGATTTTGAAAAGGGGTATCCGAGCAGCACTGCCTGCAGCAAATACAGTACAGGCAGTCCCTTACTTACAAACGACTCCAGCATTTCATACATACAAAGTTGTCTTCATGTACAAAGTATACAGCATGGATTTTGTAATTGCATATTTTTTATGTTACATGTTACAGTATTGGAAGAGGTTTAAAACACATTCAAAGCACATTGAAAAAAATATATATTGTTTATATCAGTGTTTCTCAACATTTTATTGGTATGTACCCCTTTTAAAACCCTGTACTCGCCAAGTACCCCCTAGCATGGTAAACATTATCACACGTACCCCTTGACAAATATATATTTAATCGTAGTACATTATAATTGGTTCTAAACCATTTCCAAGCATTTACTATTGCTTTTAATTAGCTAAAATACTAATTTGGTGCTGTTTAAATAAGATTTATCATTTTCTAAAACTCTAAATTTGTTATTTTTGGTTAAGTATAATCAAGCCCGAGTACCCCCTAGAACCCTCAGAAGTACCCCCTGGGGTACGCGTACCACACGTTGAGAACCTATGGTTTATATCATATGTACGAATCCAGAGTTGTCCAAAAGTGTATCCACCTTAAACTAAGTATGAGTCAGCTTACAAACTCAACTTACAATCTCCCGGAGCAGATCCTGTTTGTAAGTAGGGGACGGCATGTATAAGCTGTTACTCTGAGCCTACACTGATAGTAAACTAGCTGCAGCATGTGTTGGTCTGTGCTAGCTCCAGTATGTACAGTATAAGCTGTTACTCTGTGTCTGTACTGATAGTAAACTAGCTACAGCATGTGTTGGTCTGTGCTAGCTCCAGTTTGTACAGTGTATGCTGTTACTCTGTGTCTGTACTGATAGTAAACTAGCTACAGCATGTGTTGGTCTGTGCTAGCTCCAGTTTGTACAGTGTATGCTGTTACTCTGTGCCTGTACTGATAGTAAACTAGCTGCAGTGTGTGCTGATCCCTTCTACCTCTAGTATGTACAGTATAAGCTGTTACTCTGAGCCTATACTGATAGTAAACTAGCTACAGCATGTGCTGGACTGTGCTAGCTCCAGTATGTGTAGTACAAGTTCTACTCTGTGCCTGTAATGATAGTAAACTACCTGCAGTGTGTGCTGATTACTGCTAATATAAACAACAACAGTGAGAAGCCTGAAACTTAGAGCAGAACTAACATCAGTAATGCATGTACACTGAACCATTGATCAGAGTCTTATTTAAGTTATTTTAAGCACACTCAAGTAAAATTACATTCCACTGACACTTTCAATACATGTCTCAGGGAGAGAACTACAATAAGTATTCACACCTGCATAGATCTGTCCATAGGATCACTCTATAGACCTGACAATCAGATCTGCACCCAGATGGGGAGGGCAGGACCCATGATTTCAGCTGGTGGTCTCCCCCCTCTATAGGTAAACAGCCTGCAGATTCCAGGGATGGACTGAGCTCCTTATTAGATGATGAACCAGTTTACAGTCTGTGAAGCACTATTTCCCTGCCCTAGACTAAGCATACATTATAAACTCACTAATATTACAAGCGCTGCCCTCCAGACCCCCAACAGTGCAGAGCTACAGATGCCAGGCCAGCAGCTGAACACACAGACAGAGCTCCAGTATACAGAACCCCGACTACAACGGCACTAAACTTCCTATAGAGGGGCTGGACAGCTCACAATCCATTCCAGATACAGAAGGGGAACAGCATTTAGCAAAGCATGTGCCCCCTCCATGCAGCATAAGTGACACCTCTGTAAGGGGGGATTCTGCTGGTGTGACAAGGACAAGAGGTGACAATAATGATTTACAATCTATCTGCAGGATGGTGTCCAATGACAGCTAAGAAAGCCTCAGCCTCCCATTCTTCACACAGAGCCCAGCCTAGAACAGTCACAATGCATGAATGAAGGTATGATAGGAGCCGGCAGGATAACTGTGCCAGCCCCTCAGTCCTCGTGTGTCCCCTGCAGTCACCCTATGTGTGTCCCCTGCAGTCACCCTATGTGTGTCCCCTGCAGTCACCCTATGTATGTCCCCTGCAGTCACCCTATGAATGTCCCCTGCAGTCACCCTATGTGTGTCCCCTGCAGTCACCCTATGTGTGTCCCCTGCAGCCCCCTATGTGTGTCCCCTACAGCCCCCCTATGTGTGTCCCCTGCAGCCCCCTATGTGTGTCCCCTGCAGCCCCTCAGTCCTTGTGTGTCCCCTACAGCCCCCCTATGTGTGTCCCCTGCAGCCCCTCAGTCCTTGTGTGTCCCCTACAGCCCCCCTATGTGTGTCCCCTACAGCCCCTCAGTCCTCGTGTGTCCCCTACAGCCCCCCTATGTGTGTCCCCTACAGCCCCTCAGTCCTCGTGTGTCCCCTACAGCCCCCCTATGTGTGTCCCCTACAGCCCCTCAGTCCTCGTGTGTCCCCTACAGCCCCCCTATGTGTGTCCCATTCCTCTTTCCATATATGTACCATTCCACATTCCCTGTATGTCTTGCATCTCTATTTCCCTATATGTCTTCCATTCTTGTCTCCCCAGCCCCCTTCATTGCATGTCCCCTACCCTGGTGTGCCCCCCATATGTGTCTCTTTCTACCCCCCCCCCCATACACACACAACCACAGTGTCGTCTACTCCCCCCCCCCCCCCCCCCCACCCCACACACACACACATTGTACACACACTGTATACACACACACACACACTTCCTGTGTGTTCTCTCATTATCTGCTCCCCCATTTATCTCTCCTGCAGCACTTTTGTGTGTCCCCCATATGTGTCCCATCCCTGTGTGTGTCTCCTGCAGTACTTCTGAGTATGTCCCTACCCCTGTGTGTCCCCTCCTTGTGTCCCCATCAGTCCTACCCCTGTTTGTCCCCTCCTTGTGTCCCCAACAGTCCTCCCCCTGTGTGTCCCATCCTTGTGTCCCCAACAGTCCTCCCCGTGTGTCCCCTCCTTGTGTCCCCAACAGTCCTACCCCTGTGTGTCCCTTCCCTGAGTCCTCATCAGTCCTATCTATGTGTGTCACCATCAGTCTTACCCCTGTGTGTCCCCTCCTGTGTCTCCTACCACACTTCTATGTGAGCCCCATCCCCATGTGCACCCCTATATGTACCACCATCTGAACTCCCATCCCTGCGTCCAACTCCAAGCCACATGCCCCCCACCCCTTGTCTTCTGCAGTAGTTGTAAGTGTCCCATCCTTGTGTGTCCCCATCAGCCCTACTTCTGTCACCTTCCTGTATCTGTACCCCCCCCCCCCCCCCCCCCAGTAATCCCTGCAGGGCCTCTATATGGCCCCCTTCATCCCTCTATACCCCCCAGAGGCGTCCCGTTCAGCCCCCCTCCGCCCCCAGCAGCTCTCACCATGTCAGGTTATTGCAGCATCAGATCAGTGTCAGCATCTTCCCATCAGATCCTCCCGAGCAGCGCTGCTCTCCTCACTTGTGCTGTGTGAGCTGCTGTCACCTCTCTGCACCCTCTCCTCCTCCTCCTCCCCCCCAGCAGGTTACTATAACCTCTCCCCTCCCTCCCCTCCTCCTCCTCACCCACCTTGTCTCAGCTGCAGCAGCACCTCCTGTGCCCCCCATGTGCTCCTTCCATACACACCTCGCCATGTGCTGCCTCTGCTGGGTGTTTCCAGCTAATTATAAGGCTGCAATAACTGCTGATGGCACACACTGCACTGCTGCTGGCATGGGAACACTGCATCAAATGTCTATTTCCAGGCAGGGACAGCTGGCAGGCTAAGGGGTTAATGTGAGGGGCTTCCAGGAGGAAATGTCACCCAGGCTGTGGAATGGTGATGGGACAACTGCTTGTCACTGGCTGCTGGAGCTTATTTATTAATGGCAGGTTAGCAGGGTCTCTCTGTAGGGCTGAGTGACAATTAGCCATGGCAAGGAGAGGAGACAGGAGATGATCTGTCATACAGAACACTCAGCAATTACTACTGAAATATTACCTCAGCCTGTGGCAGCGACGCCTGTGACATTCCAGAATATTCACACATAATGGAATGACAAGACCTGTGAAGGAATCTTTTATGTTTGACCCTTTTTTTGGTATAAGCCCCATTGTTCACGCCGGGCTGCACGTTGTGTGTGTGTGTGTCGCTTACAGTGAAGCATACAGTCAGTGTGTGTGTGTGTGTTGCATACAGTAAAGGGGTGTGTGTTGCATACAGTGAAGCATACAGTCAGGGTGTGTGTGTCGCATACAGTGAAGCATACAGTCACGGTGTGTGTTGCATACAGTGAAGCATACAGTTAGGGTGTGTATGTGTCGCATACAGTGAAGCATACAGTTAGGGTGTGTATGTGTCGCATACAGTGAAGCATACAGTCAGGGTGTGTGTGTGTGTGTGTCGCATACAGTGAAGCATACAGTCAGGGTGTGTGTTGCATACAGTGAAGCATACAGTCAGGGTGTGTGTGTTGCATACAGTGAAGCATACAGTCAGGGTGTGTGTGTGTCGCATACAGTGAAGCATACAGTCAGGGTGTGTGTGTCGCATACAGTGAAGCATACAGTCAGGGAAGGATCACACGTGGGTGTGTGGAAATGCAGACATCAAACCAACAAGCGTTGACTCCGGTAATACCTTTAACCATTTAAAGGACCACTATCGCGAAAAAAGTAAGCAGTTAAAATCTGACAGAACCAACAGGTTTTGGGCCAGTCCATTTCCTCATGGGGGATTCTCAGTTTTTTGTTTGTTTGTTTGTTTTCAACAGCATTTTCTGAGCAGCAGTTGCAAAATCTAACTAACATAGTGTACAAGTGATTAGGGAGGCCGGCTGGTATCTTACTATTTTGACAGTTAAACTGCTGTTCAAGAAATGCTGTTGAAAATAAAGAAAGCCCTGAGAATCCCATGTGAGGAGATGGAATAATCCTAAACCTGTCGGTTCTGTCAGATTGTAACTCCCTACTTTTTTCACAATAGTGGTCCTTTACAGGAGATGCTAATTGAAATCTACGCCCTGTTTTGATGCTGTTGTGCCTGCCAGGGTGTAGATTTCACATCACCGATGCCGTGCGTCGCTATCTTCCTGACACAGGTCAATCGCCCTGCCGTCTCTATGACGACAGAGCCATGTGAGCGGATCAGGAGACGATTTAATTGGCTCCTGACCCTGTCTATCAACGTAAGCAGCTCCCATTGGCTTACATTAATAGACACGGCTCCTGACCGGCTCACAGGAACTCTGTCGTCATAGAGACGGCAGAGTGGGTGACCTGTGGGACCGCGGTTGGGGTGGGTATGTGCGGCGATTCGTCGGTATTCCGCAGTTTCTGGTACCAGCGGTATCTGGTCCTTGAGGGGGCAGAGACTGCTGGTACTTACAGTAAGTGGTTAATGACTAACTGTACATGGTTTATTGCAAGCTTTCAAAACATTAAAGGACAACTGTAACGAGAAGGATATGGAGGCTGCCATATTTATTTCCTTTCAGGCAATACCGGTTGCCTGGCAGCCCTGCTGATCCTCTGCCTCTAAAATTTTTAGCCATAGCCCCTGAACAAGAATGCAGCAGATCAGATATTTCTGACATTATTGCCAGACCTGACAAGATTAGCTGCATGCTTGTTTCAGGCGTGTGATGCAGCCAGGCAACTGGTATTGTTCAAAAGGAATAAATATGGCAGCCTCCATATACCTCTCACTCCAGTGTTCCTTTAAAGGAACTCCAAGCAGGGAAGAAACTATGGAAAGATGCATATCATTTTAAAGCTCTCTTTCTCCTCTTTCCAATTATATATAAACCGCCGCCCTACGCCTTTTAGTTTCGCTATTTTCGCGATCGAAATTGGCGCGGCTGCGATTTCGATCGCGAAAATAGAGAAAACTAAAAGTCGTAGGGCGACAATTTAGGTGTCGCCAGAAAGAGGAGAAAGAGCGCTTTAAAATGATATCCATCTTTCCATAGTTACTTGTATTACACAGGGTGACTTTTTCTGCTGAATGGAGCTGCTGACAATGGGGAAAGTGTCGTCGGCTGTTCGGAGGGCTGCAGCGAGACCCCCCGTGGGACAGAGGACGGCGTGGGAAGCCTCATTAGGATCCGGAGGCTTCCCCCACCCGAGGTGAGTACCCCCCAGGGGATCTTTTTGATGTTACAGAGTCTCTTTAATGCAGTGTTAAAGAACGCACAATAATGTCCAAGTTAAAGTCTATATGTGTTGCGTTAGGGCCGCGTTGTGCGACTTTAACATCGCACTGAAACGCAACGTCCTACTGTGAAAAAGGCCTTACTTCCAAATAAAATATTGTCACCATACATTGTACTAGGGACACACCCCTGCAGCCCTTCAGACGTTTAACCATTTAGGTTCCTGTTTGAAGATCCGGAGGAGTTAATGGGGAAATCACCTAAGCATGGCATGTTTAATGTTTTTCGGAAGTGCATCTAAACTGTTGCACTAAAATTAAATGTTAAGAAAGACTAATAGACAGATTAAGATGGAGCAGAGGCAGTATAACAAACGTACATCTAAAAAGGTGTCGGGATGCCTCTTACTATTGCAAAAAAACAAAAAAAAAAAACAGAGACAACTCAACACTCTTCTGCCATTACCAAACAGGATTTTTTGTGAATTGAAGCCATGGGTTAGGATAAATTACCGAAATCTTGATGAACTAGCGGAAAAAAAGTCTAAAATACCAAATGCGGTATTTTCCTGACTTGTTTTTGTTTTATCGATTAGCCTTTGATGAATTGATGCCCATTTCCAATAACCAGTTGCGATTGTGTTAAAAACATCTGCCATGCCCACCAGCTTAATGCAATACGATCAATCATGCACAAGGTTTGAACCGCTGTTGAGTACCTTAAAGGACAACTGTAGTGAGAGGATATGGAGGCTGCCATATTTATTTCCTTTTAAGCAATACCAGTCGCCTGGCAGCTCTGCTGGTCTATTTGGTTGCAGTAGTGTCTAAATCACACACCTGAAACAAGCATGCAGCTAATCTTGTCAGATCTGAAAATAATGTCAGAAACACCTGATCAGCTTGCATGCTTGTTCTAAAAATATTAAAGGCAGAGGATCAGCAGGACAGCCAGGCAACTGCTATTGCTTAATCCTCCGGTCAATTTAAAAAGTGCCAGGGGACAGCGCAGCAGTTTTTAAAAAAAAATTTTTTTTCTTAAAATCATGTAGCTAGCCTAGCGCTGTGCAGCGGCATCCCCCCACCCTCTTCGATCGCCTCCGGCGATCAAGCCCGCCCGGAAATCCCGTTCTGAATGGGATTTCCATTAGGGCTTCCCCTGTCGCCATGGCGACGGGCGGGGTGACGTCACAGGGAGTCCCGATCCACCCCTCAGCGCTGCCTGGCACTGATTGGTCAGGCAGCGCATGGGGTCGGGGGGGGGGGTGGCGTGGCGGGTAGCGGCGAATCGGAGCGGAGCGGCGGCGATCGGTGTGCACACGCAGGCGCAGCTAGCAAAGTGCTAGCTGCGTGTAGCAAAAAAAAAAAATTATGCAAATCGGCCCAGCAGGGCCTGAGAAATCCTCCTGCGCGGCTTACCAGGAAAGGAATTGTCAGGAAAATAAAAGAAAAAAATGAGTTTCACTTACCTGGGGCTTCTACCAGCCTCATGCAGCCATCCTGTGCCCTCTGGGTCGGCGGGCCGCATTGCGTACATTTTTACACATTCCCACTGGTGCAGGAACAATAACACATACGTTTTACAAGTTACTATCACTAACGCGTAAAAACGTATGTGTTAATGTTCCTGCACCAGCGGGAATGTGTAAAATGTACGCAATGCGGCCCAACAACGAAACTAGCTGGCGGTGGGGGACCGGAGCAGCAGTGAGTGACTACAAGGGCACAGGATGGCTGCATGGGGCTGGTAGAAGCCTGACAATTCCTTTAACCTCCTGAGCGGTATGGACGAGCTCAGCTCGTCCATTACCGCCAGAGGGTGCCGCTCAGGCCCTGCTGGGCCGATTTTCTTCAAATAAAGTGCAGCACACGCAGCCGGCACTTTGCCAGCCGCGTGTGCTGCCTGATCGCCGCCGCTCTGCGGCGATCCGCCGCGAGCAGCGGCGAAAGAGGGTCCCCCCAGCCGCCTGAGCCCAACGTAGCCGGAACAAAAAGTTCCGGCCAGCGCTAAGGGCTGGATCGGAGGCGGCTGACGTCAGGACGTCGGCTGACGTCCATGACGTCACTCCGCTCGTCGCTATGGCGACGATCTAAGCAAAACAAGTAAGGCCGCTCATTGCGGCCTTTGTTTATTCTGGGCGCCGGAGGCGATCGGAAGAACGCCTCCGGAGCGCCCTCTAGTGGGCTTTCATGCAGCCAACTTTCAGTTGGCTGCATGAAATAGTTTTTTTTTTATTAAAAAAAAGACAAAACTTACTTACGGTAAGGTCTTTTCCAGGAGTCGGAAGGACAGCAACCCTGAGACTTGTCTCCCTCCATTTCCAACTGGACAGGATACTAGTTAAAATAATTAACATAATTGATTAGGCAGGCACCCTACATAAGGCAGCATTCCCTTACCCTCATCAGTAATAAAAAAGACCACACAGAATGATGCTTCAAATAATTTTTATTAACAATAAATCAGGGTGGGTAGTAAGGGTGCTGTCCTTCCGACTCCTGGAAAAGACCTTACCGTAAGTAAGTTTTGTCTTTCCAGGACGTCTCAGGACAGCAACCCTGAGATGATAAACAAGACATAATTAGGGAGGGATTACAGCCTGCAAAACTCTTCTACCAAAACATAAGTCAGAGTTAGAGGTTAAATCAAGTCTATAATGCTTAACAAAGGTATTGTGGCTTGACCAGGTTGCAGCTTCACAGATTTATTAATAGTAGCCCCTGCTCGCTCTGCCCAGGAAGTAGAAACCGCTCTGGTTGAATGACCTTTCGCTAGTCCTGATAACTGCTTGCCCTGGTGCAAGTAAGAAAGCAATAGCTTGTCTGATCCATCTTGCAATAGGTTTCTTTAGATGGCTGCTTTCCGGCAAAGAGAACCAACAAAGCATTGGACTTCCTCCAATTCTTGGATCTCTGAAGATATTCATTCAATTAGACACCTTCTTAACACCTAGACAGTGCAACGTTTGTACATTTGATCAATAGTAATAGGTCTTGTTCCTTGGTAATGCCCATAGCCCTATGCATAGCTTCAAATAACTCATTCATAAATTCTGTGGAAAAACGAATTTCTGAGACTTAACGCCTTTACCCTCAGATGCGTCTACTTCGCCCTGTGGTAACTCTTCCAATAATAGATATCCACTCTCCCTTTAGACATCAAATTTATCTGAATCAACCTCGACTCTCTACCTCGAGGAGATCTGTTAGGAGGATTTAGAAGGACCAGCAATAGGTGCATCAGAAGTAGAAGGGGTAAATGTCGGTGTAACATCTGAATTAGAAAGTATGAAAGCAGATTCTTCAATTTCTTTAATAGCAAAGGACATCTCAACCATCCCATCAAATCTTTAAGCTATGTAGGGGATTCATCTTTCACTACCTTTTCAGTGCATAATTGACACAGGTGTTCTGCAGAATCAGGCATACGGTCACTGCACATTTCCTAGATTTAGACACCGCTTCAGAAGACACTGCATGCTTATCAGGTTTGACAGCTTAGTCTTATCCAACTTGCCATTCTTGGAATCTGTTTTAACAGCTTCCTAACAGTTTCTACTTTAAAGAGAAACCGTGACCAAGAATTGAACTTCATCCCAATCAGTAGCTGATACCCCCTTTTACATGAGAAATCTATTCCTTTTCACAAATGGATCCTCATCAGGGGGCTCTGTATGTCTAATATTGTGGTGAAGCCCCTCCCACAGGAGACTGAGGACTATTTTCCTGGCAGTTTCCGGTCTGTGAACCTCGTTGCATTGTGGGAAATAGCGGTTTACAGCTGTTTCCAACTGCTAGAACAAGCAGCATGTACTTCCAGCTACATAACCTGCCAACAGTAAAAACGTCACCATCTGATAAATGTCAGAATGTAAATAAAAGAGAGGGAAGCTTTTAAAATGGGCAAAAGCTGACTACATTTATACATAATTATTGTAAAAATGAAGAATTTTCACTGGGAGTTCCTCTTTAAGTGGAAGACAACACCCACCGCTATGATAGCTCTAGGCTAGGGTCACAGTGGATAAGCTTATAATGCATGCATAGTAACGCAACAGTGTGAACTGCACTGGAGACCAGACATGGCCTTTTTACAAATCTGCATGCCGCTTTTTAGAATAATGCGATCAGGTACAACCCCGCACTGTGCACAGACCCATAGATTTATATGGGCAGTGAATTTCCCTGCTGAATAAATCTGCCACACGACTGAGCACTGCCCTTTGTGCAGATTCAACAATTACTTATAATACTGGAAAAATCTACTGTCCACATTGCTTAACCACTTAACGACCGCCTAACGCCCATAGGCGTCGGCGGGTCGTTAGTGGTATAGCATGGAAACGGCCGCTCGATCGAGCGGCCTTTCCATGCTAGTTCACGGAGACTGTCTCCGTGAACAGCGTGCGACCCGCCGATCGCGGCTCGCACGCATAATGTAAACATCCGGGGAAGAAATCCCCGCTCTTTACATCACACGGCGCTGCTGCGCAGCAGCGCCGTGACGTAGATCGGCGATCCCCGGCCTCTGATTGGCCAGGGATCGCCGGCATCTGATAGGCAGAAGCCTGTCCTATCCGGCGCAGGACGGAACTCCGTCCTGCGCCACTCACAGGTACAGGGAGAGGGAGGGAAAGCCGGGGAGGGCGGAAAGCGCTGCGGAGGGGGGCTTTGAAGAGCCCCCCCCCCCCCGGAACGTGCAAGCAGCCGGCGGCGATCAGACCCCCCCAGCAGGACATCCCCCTAGTGGGGAAAAAAGGGGGGGGGGGAAGTCTGATCGCCCTGGCTATTTTCTGATCGGTGCTGCGGGCTGGAGAGTCCATGCAGCACCGATCAGAAGAAAACCCCGTGGTCCTTAAGTGGTTAAGATTCCAGAATCTTGAAACCCTCTGCTTTACATTCACCTTTGCCCGAATATAGAGAGGGGATAAAACATACAGGGGAAATTACACTCTAAATACTAAGAGTGTATCTCACTGAAAAATTGTCAATCTCTACAGCCAGTAAAGGTTTAAGTGCAGGCTTGACAAATCAAACAAAATTCAAAACAAATGCAATGCAGATCAGAAACCAATGCAATGCAGATCAGAAACCAATGCAATGCAGATCAGAAACCAATGCAATGCAGATCAGAAACCAATGCAATGCAGATCAGAAACCAATGCAATGCAGATCAGAACAAATGCAATACAGATCTGAACCAAAGTAATGCAGATCTGAAACAAATGCTATGCAGATCTGAAACAAAAGTAATGCAGATCTGAAACCAATGCTATGCAGATCTGAAACAAAAGCAATACAGATCAGAACAAATGCAATGCAGATCTGAAACAAATGCAATACAGATCTGAACCAAAGTAATGCAGATCTGAAACAAAAGCAATGCAGATCAGAAACAAATGCAATGCAGATCAGAAACAAATGCAATGCAGATCAGAAACAAATGCAATGCAGATCAGAAACAAATGCAATGCAGATCAGAAACAAATGCAATGCAGATCAGAAACAAATGCAATGCAGATCAGAAACAAATGCAATGCAGATCAGAAACAAATGCAATACAGATCTGAACCAAAGTAATGCAGATCTGAAACAAATGCTATGCAGATCTGAAACAAAAGTAATGCAGATCTGAAACCAATGCTATGCAGATCTGAAACAAATGCAATGCAGCTCTGAAACAAAAGCAATACAGATCAGAACAAATGCAACGCAGATCTGAAACAAAAGTAATGCAGATCTGAAACAAATGTAATGCAGATCTGAAACAAATTAAATGCAGATCTGAAACAAAAGCAATACAGATCAGAACAAATGTAATGCAGATCTGAAACAAATGCAATGCAGATCAGAAACAAATGCAATACAGATCTGAACCAAAGTAATGCAGATCTGAACCAAAGTAATGCAGATCTGAAACAAATGCTATGCAGATCTGAAACAAATGCCATGCAGATCTGAAACAAAAGTAATGCAGATCTGAAACAAATGCAATGCAGATCTGAAACAAATGCAATACAGATCTGAAACAAATGCAATGCAGCTCTGAAACAAATGCAATGCAGCTCTGAAACAAATGCAATGCAGCTCTGAAACAAATGCAATGCAGCTCTGAAACAAATGCAATGCAGCTCTGAAACAAATGCAATGCAGATCTGAAACAAATGCAATGCAGATCTGAAACAAATGCACAATAGATCTGAACAAGTTTGAAACAAGGAACTCCTTGAAACTACCAAGAGATTCACTTCCTGAAAATTTCCATAGATTGTCAATCCCCATCGCTGCAGTTCAGGGTTGACAAATCATCTTATTATAACCCTGGGGAAGCCTATTGCTGCAATGGCAACAATTCACCTTCACCTCCTGCTTTGCACCCACTGCTAGATTGCATGGACACAGAGGACAAGAGAAAGTATAAACTTATACCAAGGAAACATCACTCTAAAATCAACCATGTGAGTGTACATCCCTTCAACGATTGTCGGTCTCTACAGCTAGCATAGGTTTACTGCAGGCCTGACCAATCAAATGGGAAGCAAATGACTCCTGGCAACTATCATTGCCCTGCAAGTTTCCATTAGCTCACTAGATTATAGAGGAAACAAGAGAGAGGGTAAAACACACAGGGGGAAAAATCACACTCTAATGTGAACTATATGAGTGAATATCCCTGCTGCTGGAACAAGCTTGGAAGCTCTTGTCTGTGATCCCATCTTTCCAGCATAGGGGAGAACGTCAGGAACAGTACCATTTCTTATGCTGTCTAGTTCTCCTATATTGGACTCCCCCACCAGCACCAGTCTCCCGACCATGGCTTGTGGCCCAGGGATTTCA
This sequence comes from Hyperolius riggenbachi, assembly GCF_040937935.1. Lineage (NCBI taxonomy): Eukaryota > Metazoa > Chordata > Amphibia > Anura > Hyperoliidae > Hyperolius > Hyperolius riggenbachi. The sequence goes on from NC_090656.1 coordinate 12,083,829, forward strand.
TGCATGAGCAGTGCTGCCAAGAGGACATCCATCCGGCCAAATAAACTCAGCATCTATTCCTCTTGGGTGTTTCCAGGATGGAAACCAAGTTAAAACTGAGGAACCAGGGGAGGGTGCTTGATAACCCTCAAATAATAGCCGGTATAAAGGCCTTATAACAGAAGACACATACCAGAGAGGGAGTGGAGCTTGACTCCTCAGAACTATGGGAGCAAGAGCCTGCGGACGCTTCCATGGTCAGCATACACAAGACTGACCAGGATGCACAACCCTTGAATAGGTCACCTGAAGGTTTCCGCTCAAACATAATGAAAAGGTTTGCTTTACCTTAGAAATCCACCGCATTACTGAGCAGACTAGCTCAATCAGCGGCTAAATGCGGCGAGATGTCCGCTGGGATGCACGCCGAGTCATGGAAAGCATTCTACTTCCTCCTTGGTCACGTAATGCGGAAGTCACAGGTCCCTCTGCGCGCGTCCTTCAGCGGAAGCCGCTCCGGCGTGTAACACAGACTGGGGGAGAAGCCGATGCAGACATCAAGCACCCGCGCTGGCTCGCCTGACCAGCGCTGACATAGGGGACACTTGTATGCCGCGGCTCCAGTGAGAGCCTGGAGCGGAGCTTGCGACTGCGTAGGGCACGGCATGATAAGGTAGCCGTTGCCCCGGCAGTACTGGGTTGATCTGGTGGGCGGGGGGCGGAGTTTAGGCGCGCGGCAAGAAGGGGTGCTTGGGTAAGGAGAAGGGGGCGGGTCATTCAGCTTCCGTGAGTGCTCAGGGAAAGAAGCTGGAAGCTGAGCGCCCGCACCCCGGAATGGACACCTTAGAGGAGCTAGTGGCACGGATCAGGTCGGAGGCTGCATCTCGCGGCCCGGCCTGGGTCCAACTGCAGCTGTCGGCGATGGGAGCCAGTATGACGGGGGAGGCTGGGGAGCCAGGTGCAGCTGCGGCGACCAGCGCTCCGACCCCGCACGTGGAGGAGAGAAGGACGTCCCGCCCACCGGACCGGCTCAGCCCTGAGCCTCCAGGTAGAGCCCAGCGCCGAGCGGGGAGCCCCAACCGAGACCCTCCGCCTCCCCCTGCTAAGAAGGCGTCAGATGGGACGCGGGGGGCTGCCGAGAGGAACCCTGAACGCCGTCAGGACTCACCAGGAGAAGGGCCGTCGGGCGGGGCAGCCAGCAGTGACGCAGCGGCCAGAAGACAGGAGGCCATCAGCCCCCGCACAGCGCGGCAGACAAAAAGGGCCCAGCGGAAGGACAACCACCCTGCGGGCGCCGCGCCACACACCGCGGCGGCCCGGTCGGGTCACAGTGGGAGCAGCGCCTCCACCAGGAAGAGCAAGTCTGGAGGCCGGGCAGCTGTGCCCAAGAAGAAAACCAGGTCCCAGCAAGGAGTGAGGAGGCAACAGCCGGAGCAGCGGCCCAGTGGCCAGGCGGCCAGGGGCAGCTCCGCTTCCGAAGCTGAGTCAGCGGTCGAGGAGGAGGTCGTCGCCAGTGGATCCGGAGTGACGGCTGGCAGGGACTTGCGTCCGGAGCAGCCAGGTGAGGCCAATATAGCTGCTGTTAAGGCTTTAGCCACATTGTTGTTGGGTATGTGCGGGGTAGCCCCTGGGGGAGCGGGAGGCACTGGGGTGGCGGGGTCTCTGCAGCCAGGGCAGGGGCAGGTGGTACCAGATGGAGGTACAGGAGTCTCAAGTGTTGTGGGGGGAGCAGTAGTGGCACCGGGGTCTGCTTGGGCACCCGGGTCGGGGGGTGTGGGGGCTGGGTCGGCAAGTGTTCTGAGCCCGCCGGCATCTCAAGTAGATGTTGCGTCTCAAGCCAGGGTCCCGCTAGCGCAAGGGGTGGTTCAGGTGGCGCCGCCGGCGGCTATGGGTTTAGTGGGGGTACAAGCGGAGACTGTGGTGCGGCAGGAGGGGTCCTCTAGCGAGGTGGCACGTTCAGACGGGGCGGGACAGGTGCGTTTAGCAGACGCGGCTTTTGCAGAGCTATATGTGTGTTTTAACGGTCTCCTGGGTTTCCACCTAAAGCAGGAAGTTAAAGAAAGGATATGGAGAGGGGAGTATGTGGAGATATTTTCATTACTTCCCCTTGAGAAGTTTAACCTGGATAAAGGTAAGCCGGACGAGAAGAAGAGGGAGGAGGAACGGCGGTACAGATTGATTCCGCGCACTTTCCAGAATTGGTTCCAGGCGTTCTCAATTCTGGCGAGCGTGATCGGGGAAAGGCAGCCTGAGCATTGCTCGGCGCTCTTCGGTTACATGGATTCCATAGGGGAGGCTCATCGGTCCTATGGGGGTAACGCATGGTTGCGTTACGATGAGCAGTTTAGGCAAGAGAAAGCAGTTCGCCCTGCGGTGCGCTGGGACCACAAAGATATAACTCTTTGGATGCGTCTCATGATTCCAGCCAGAGGTCCTCAATCCTTTCAGGCAACGGCCAGCGGATCATCTGCAGGTGGTCAGCTGGCCACCAAAGGAAAGGGCGTGTGTTGGCAGTATAACGACGGTTCCTGTCGTTTTGGCCAATCATGCCGGTTCAAGCACGAGTGCTCCAATTGCGGGGGCTCGCACACGGCCGCAAGATGTTACAAACTCAAGAGAGGCAAGCATGCAGATGCTGGGCATAAAAGGGATGACGCCAGTGAGGGTGGCAGAGATGGTGGGGTTTCTAAGCAGGTTTCCTAATCAAGAAATAGCTGAATTTTTACGTTTGGGTTTTGAAGAGGGTTTTGTTATTCCAAGCAGCTGCTCGTTGCAGTGCAGCCCTCCGTTTAAGAATTTAAAATCCGCAAACGAGCGTCCGGAAGTTGTGGACAAGAAGATAGCTAAGGAGGTGGGGGCGGGGCGGTTAGCGGGCCCCTTTCAGACCTGTCCCTTAGTTGGTCTGGTGGTGTCCCCCCTCGGGGTGGTGCCAAAGAAAGAGCCCGGGTCATTTCGCTTGATTCACCATCTGTCTTTCCCACGGGGCGCTTCCGTGAATGATGGCCTGTCAAGTGATGACGCGTCGGTTGTCTATACCTCTTTTGACACAGCAGTTAGTTGGGTAAGACTGTTAGGGCAGGGTGCGTGTTTGGCGAAAACCGACATTGAGTCGGCTTTTCGTCTGTTGCCAGTTCACCCGTCCAGCTTCCGGTTGCTCGGGTGTTTTTGGAAAGGTAAGTATTTCGTGGATAGATGCTTGCCCATGGGTTGTTCGGTGTCGTGTGCGTTTTTTGAGAAGTTTAGCGGGTTTTTGGAATGGGCGGTAAAGGACGTGTCGGGCGTGCAGTCAGTCATCCATTATCTGGATGATTTTCTGTTTATGGGTCCGGCGGATTCGCCGGACTGTGCATATGCCTTGGCAACCATGAAGCATGTTTGCAACCGTTTGGGGGTCCCGCTGGCAGAAGAAAAAACGGAGGGGCCTGCTACGGTACTGAAATTCCTGGGCATCACCATCGATACGGTATCTATGGAATGTAGGTTACCGCAAGATAAGGTGGATGATTTGAAAGGGGCCATTGCGTTGGCAGTTCAGAGTAAGAAAATGACTTTGAGGGAGGTCCAGTCATTGGTGGGAAAACTGAACTTCGCATGCAGAATCATGCCCATGGGGCGTATATTTTGCAGGCGCCTGTCATTGGCGACGGCAGGGGTCGTGGTCCCACATCACAGGATTCGGATGACGGCGGATCTTCGGGCGGATCTCCGGGTTTGGCTGACATTCCTTGAGGAGTTTAACTGCAGGGCGGTTTGGATGCAGGATACGGTAAGTAATGCCGATTTGGAGTTATTTACCGACGCGTCGGGGTCCCAAGGCTTTGGGGTTTTCCTGGGGGGGCAATGGTGTGCGGCCCCCTGGGATGCGTCATGGATTGAGGCTGGTTTCACTACTAACTTGGTGTTACTTGAATTATTCCCCATAGTGGTGGCGCTGCGAATATGGGGAGGGCAGCTGGCGAACAAGCGAGTTAGGATCCATTGCAATAACATGGGGGTGGTTTCAGCGATCAATAATTGCTCGGCGTCATCCCCTCCGGTCATATGTCTACTACGGCAGTTGGTGTTAGAGTGTTTGCGCCTTAACACATACGTGTTTGCAGTTCATGTGCCTGGGGTTGACAATGTGATTGCTGATGCGCTTTCTCGCTTTCAGTGGGACAGGTTCCGGGCGGCGGCTCCCGCGGCGGAAGAACGTGGGGTTCCTTGCCCATCCGCGGTGTGGAAGATTCCCTTCGGGCCGTGTCTGGAATGATCGGGAGATCGTTGTCCGAGCCATCAGCGGCAGCATACACGGCGGTCTGGAACGCGTGGGATGCTTTGATGAGTCAAGCTGGGGGTTGTGAGTCAGACGACGACAGACTGTGCTTATTACTGTATTTTTTGGGTAGGAACTTTGTGGATGGGGTGTCAGTGTCTGCGGTAGCAAAGAAAATGGCGGCGATGGCCTTTTGGTTTAAGGCCAGGGGTCTGCCAGACGCGACCAAAGATTTTAGGGTCCGGCAGGCGTTGAGGGGTTATAAAAAAGGGGCGGTAACAAGGGATTCTAGGTGCCCGGTTACGTATCAGTTGCTTGAACGTTTGTTGAGGGTGCTGCCGGACCTGTGTGTGTCACCCTACGAGAATGTCCTATTCTCTACGGCGTTTGTTTTGGCCTTTTTCGGGGCATTTAGAATAGGTGAGTTGGTGAGCCGCAGCAAGCTGGGAGTGGGAGGCATTCTCGCGCAGCACGTAACGGTGCGCAGCGATTCAGTAGTGATCCATCTGCAGCGATCTAAAACGGACCAGTCAGGCAAGGGGCGGGATATTACACTATTCCCTATTGGAGGACCTATGTGCCCGTATGGCAAGGTCATGGATTTCCAGGCGATTCGCCCCGGCCAGGCACCGGTGTTTTTATCTCATCAGGATGGGATTCCTTTGTCCCGTTTCCAATTCGTGTCGGTGTTCCGAAAATGTTTGGGATCCTTAGGGCTCCCTCAGCAGGAGTTTGCCTCCCACTCGTTCAGAATTGGGGCGGCTACCGAGGCGGCACGTTGGGGTTTAGGGGAGGAAGTCATCAAGAGGATTGGTCGGTGGGACTCCATGCGTTACAGGTCGTACGTTAGGCCCCATTTGGTATAGGTTAGGGGTGTTTGGAGTGTATCAGTTGTTGTTAGTTTGTTTTTTCTTGTTGCAGATGCTCCAGCCATCGTGTGGATTGTGGGGCACTCCTATGTTAGTAGGGGCGCAAGGAGAGCGGATGTTCGGCCGGAGGGCCGACAGCTGGGCTTTCCGAGAGCCCAGGTACGTATTCATTGGAGGGGCTTTCCAGGTATGGTGTGGCCTAGTCTTTTGCCAGAATTGCATAGTATGGCCAGATTGGACAGGGCCCCAGATGTTTTGGTGCTTCATTTAGGGGGCAATGATCTTGCCTCAAAATCCACCAGGATAATCATCAAGGAAATCAAATTTGATTTCCTCAGAATACGTGCTCTTTTTCCAGCTACGGTCATAGTATGGTCGGACGTAGTTGCCCGTGAATATTGGAGGCTGGCCATCTCCGTGCGCAAGGTGAACAAAGCCAGGATAAAGCTTAACAAGGAGGTGGCAAGATATTTTGTGAGAAATGGGGGGTTGGCCATTAGGCACGGGGAGCTCGAGGAGGACATTGGGCTGTTTCTCAGGAGGGATGGGGTACACCTCACAGATATTGGGATGGATCTCTGGGCCTTGGGGTTAGAGGACGGGATTCAGAGAGCTTTGAGGTTGGGGGCCTCAAGGGCATAAGGTTTCATGCCCTTTCGTGGTGGAGGGGGATAAGGGGGCTCCGGAGGTAGGTTATTGGATTTGTCGCGGGGCAAATCCGGTTTGATGAGATCCTCGACAGGAGGAGAGTAATTTTATGGGGCATGCAGCTGTCCTCGAGCCGAGATGCGCGGCTGTGGGCCGGTTACAAGGCTGCATGTCACTCAAGTGTGAAAACAAAATTTGTTCCAGTGGGTACCTCCGGGCCCCTGTCCCCAGCTCTCTGTTAGGAATTTTACGGGTATGATGGTTGTGTTGTTTTTGCAATTTTGGGTTATTGTTAATTTGGTTAAATAAAGATGGGCTGCTTTGGCCTAAATTAATCCAATGCCATGGTAGTCCGTGTTTCATTTATTAGGTCATGTAAGTGGGGGTCTTTAAATAAATGGTTTGAGGGGTAGATAGGTTTACCTTTATCAAGTGAGAGCCTGGAGCGGAGCTTGCGACTGCGTAGGGCACGGCATGATAAGGTAGCCGTTGCCCCGGCAGTACTGGGTTGATCTGGTGGGCGGGGGGCGGAGTTTAGGCGCGCGGCAAGAAGGGGTGCTTGGGTAAGGAGAAGGGGGCGTGTCATTCAGCTTCCGTGAGTGCTCAGGGAAAGAAGCTCCCTCCCTCCCTCCCCTGTTTTGTATGGTTAGGTGGGGTTTTTGGTTTAAAGGGGGGGGGGGGGGGTTAAGGGACGTTTATTAGTCATTGCAGCCGGAGGGGGATAAGGGGGCTCCGGAGGTAGGTTATTGGATTTGTCGCGGGGCAAATCCGGTTTGATGAGATCCTCGACAGGAGGAGAGTAATTTTATGGGGCATGCAGCTGTCCTCGAGCCGAGATGCGCGGCTGTGGGCCGGTTACAAGGCTGCATGTCACTCAAGTGTGAAAACAAAATTTGTTCCAGTGGGTACCTCCGGGCCCCTGTCCCCAGCTCTCTGTTAGGAATTTTACGGGTATGATGGTTGTGTTTTTGCAATTTTGGGTTATTGTTAATTTGGTTAAATAAAGATGGGCTGCTTTGGCCTAAATTAATCCAATGCCATGGTAGTCCGTGTTTCATTTATTAGGTCATGTAAGTGGGGGTCTTTAAATAAATGGTTTGAGGGGTAGATAGGTTTACCTTTATCATGAAATCTATCATGGTTGGCCAGCTCTCCCCACACAACCAGCATCCTGCTGGACAGGAAAACAACTGATGAGGGTAAGGGAATGCTGCCTTATGTAGGGTGCCTGCCTAATCAATTATGTTAATTATTTTAACTAGTATCCTGTCCAGTTGGAAATGGAGGGAGACAAGTCTCAGGGTTGCTGAGACGTCCTGGAAAACCCTCCCGCAGCCTCCCTGGCGATCTTAATAGAACGCCGGGGAGGTTAAAAGGAAATAAATATGGCAGCCTCCATATACCTCTCACTACAGTAGTCCTTTAACGGATATAGGGGTTTATGCATAAAAGTGCGGTAATATTGGCACACACAGACGGTGCACTACAATATTACCGTTACTTCCGCTCCGAATTACGGTATTAACACGACCCCCAGAAAAGTAGTGCGACCATTGCACGTTATTAATGCGTGTTGCCGCGTTATCCGTGTACAGCAGGTCGTGCTAATAATGCAACTCGCGGTACACACTGCTGGAAGTAACAATAATATACTGAGTTTTCTCACACCTTGTCAATAAAACATTCTTTATGCCCATAACACACACAAAAAAACACTCAAAACATGCTAAATAGTACTTCTTGATCAACTTTTTGGTTCCTTTTCAATTTTCAGGTGCTGATTTTTTTTTTTTTAGATAAGATGAAAATGACTCTCCTGCGAAATATCTCAGGAGAAGTAAATCGAAGTACACCTATGCAATTTCTGTCGCACGGCAGGAATCGGGGCTCAATCCCTCAGACGACAGTTTATGGACGATGCTGTGCAGACAGGTTGCTAACGATGCATTCTGTAACTACGGCGGAGGGGATGACGACGAGGGATGACGAGCGGCCAACGTTGGAGCAGGAGGAAGAAGGAAGAACAATCTGGCATGCCGGATCTCTTGCCGATGCATCATGTAGGGTCAGGGGCACTGTAGACACAGACGATTCTCAGCACAGGTGGTCTTTAGAGACCACGTTGGCCAATTTTACTCTAATGTGTGTGTGTGTATTGCTTTTGGGGCCATGATGTTTCCCAAAAGAAGTCTATAAAGGATACACAAATTATTACCAAGCCAGGTACACCTCCCCGGCCCAAACTCACTGAAACCACATAATAAACCCTTCCTGTAATTATGAGGGTGTGCAGCTACTTTATAAAAACATATTATACTGTTTGTGTACAGCCTGGGTCTTTACAGGTCAAAATATTGTCCTAGAAACTCAGCAGTGTTGTAACAATCATCACAGAATAAATCCTTAACACTTTTACTGCTTAGGCCTCGTTCACATTACAAACGGGGACGGGCACGCACGCGGAACGCAATGTGTACGAACGCACGCCATCCACGTTTGTATGCGTTGTGTGGCTGATCCCATCACTGAAAAGTGAATGGGACAGCCACGCGTTTTGGCAAAAAATGCGTGCAGCATGCGTTCCCGGACCGCACAGGTGTGAACATCAGACAGTGTGAACATCAGACATCAGTCTGATGTCGTGCGTGTTGGCCACCTGCACGCGTTTCCAAAACGCGGCTGGAAACGCGTGCAGTGTGAACGGGGCCTTAGTTAGCACATTTACTGCACCTGCCATCAGCAGTGCTCATTTAGGTGTTAAAATTACCATCCATCCCTCTCCTAATGGAACTAGTTTACTATACCAGAAGTATTATTACGTATATCTGAGGTTACTATACCAGGCGTTGCTCCCATAGACTTAAAGAGAACCCGAGGTGTGTTTAAAGAATGTTATCTGCATACAGAGGCTGGATCTGCCTATACAGCCCAGCCTCTGTTGCTATCCCAAACCCCACTAGGGTCCCCCTGCACTCTGCAATCCCTCATAAATAACAGCCATGCTGTGAGGCTGTGTTTACATCTGTAGTGTCAGTCTCAGCTGCTCCCCCGCCTCCTGCATAGCTCCGGTCCCTGCCCCCGTCCCTTCCCTCCAATCAGCAGGGAGGGAAGGGATGCAGGCGGAGACTGGAGTTCTGCAGGAGGCGGGGAGAGCAGCAGACTGACACTATAGAGATAAACACAGCCAGCTCTGACAAGCTGTTTGTCAGCTGCGTGGCTGTGATTTATGAGGGATTGCCGAGTGCAGGGGGACCTTAGGGGGGTTTGGGATAGCAACAGAGGCTGGGCTGTATAGGCAGATCCAGCCTCTGTATGCAGATAATATTCTTCAAACCCACCTCGGGTTCTCTACAGGCCATGCAATTAAAAGATCTAATTTTTCACGAATTCGATAATTACCATCGGTTGTTCCGAAAAATCGAGAGCTTTTCTTTGTTTTCGATCGAGAAATCCGATCCGATTTCCCGTTTTTTTTTTCAATTTTGGAGATTGGACATGTTGGAAATTTCAGACCAACTTTATCAATAATTGTATGATATTGGTTTGGATTGTCAGTTACTTGCTGTACGGTTCCAATCAATTTTTTCTGAGCTTTCAATTATTTTATTCATGATTGGGGAAAAATTGAACATAGGTGTGTGGTACATTGGTCAGATTTTTGAATTGTTACAATCAGTCAGAAAAATTGATTGCTATTCTTGAATTGAACAGATATTTAAAAAATTGTATAGTGTGTGGCCACCTTTAGAGATCAGCCGGGCCCTGGAGATGTTTTTTATACCCGAATGTTTACTATACCAAAGTTTACTATAACGAGATTCGACTGTATTACATCTTTTCATGGCACAACACTGAAGATATGACACTTTCATACAATGTAAAATAGCCAGTGTTCACGGCCTTGCTACAGAAACTGAGGGTATGGGTGCTGGACCGGCCAAGCGTGTCTCCAGATCTATACCCCATTGAGCATCTGTGGGGCGTCCTCATAGGCCCAGTGCACACCAAAACCGCTAGCAGATCCGCAAAACGCTGGAGGTTTTTGAAGCAGATTTCAGAGCGATTCTAGGCATGTTTAGAGAGGTTTTCTAAACATGCCCAGCGTTTTCTGGAGCGTTTTTGTGTAGCAGATTACAGATATTGTTACAGTAAAAGCTGTTACTGAACAGCTTTCATACCAAAAACGCCTGGAAAACCGCTCTGATGTAGCGGTTTTCCGAGCGTTTTGCATCTTTCCTAGACTTAACATTGAGGCAGAAACGCTTCTGCAAACCGCAAACGTGCAGCAGGAGCCACGTTTGCGGTTTGCTAAAAACCTCAAACCGCCGGTGTGCACCATCCCATTGAGATACATTAGCCAAGCGGTTTCACAGGCGGAAGCGGTATGTGAAATGCTTCAAAAACAGCTCGGTGTGCACCAGGCCATACAGAAGGTGGAGGAGCACATGGTCTCTAACATCCACCAGCTCCATGGAGGAGGGGAAGAGGATTCCAGTGGCTCCTGTGACGCTCTAGTGACCTCCATGCCCAGGAGAGATAAGGCAGTGCTGGGAAATAATGGTGGCACACAGAATATTTACACTTTGGGCAGAATGGAGTACTCATTTTTGTTGGAAGCGATTAAGACATTAACTGTGTGTTGAGAAATTTTGATGGAGGGTAAAATTTACACTATTATGCAAGCTGTACACTGACTACTTACATTATATCAAAGTGTCACCTCTGCAGTGCTGTCCCGTGAAAAGATATAATGAAACATTTACAAGAACGTGAGAGGTGTACTCACTTTTGTGACATGCTGTACTATATTAGATAGTAGGATGTATCTGGAAAGTATACTGGCTAGTGGGCTCCGCCAATGACATAGCAGACCAGGGTTTGAATCTTGGCTTTTCCTAGTCAGTAAGGAGTCCTCAGGCAAGACTCCCTAACACTGCAGGGTGACCTGCTAAGCGCACCCCTAGTGGCTGCTGCGGGTCCGACAGGAGAAAAGCACTATACAAATGTTAGAATTATTATTACATAAGTTGACGATACCTATTATTGGAATTTTCACAGCTATAGATAACAGACATTGCGCCATCATTTCCACTTCTTGTGTATACAGATGACTCCCTACCTGACTTCAATTCAAAAATGAATTCAATTCGATCAATTAAGTCTGTAGTCAGAAATAGGACAGTTTTGCTTCCCATGTAGCTAACCTTGAAATTCAATGGAATTTTATTATCAGACATTGTTTTCATTCTTTCCTGACATTTTGATCCGCAAATACTGGTTAGAGCATTAGGAATGAGCATCAGAGTTCAGTGGAATTTCAATGTCCGATCGGATATCAGCTTTCTGAAGCGGAAATTGGAATTCTGGGATTACTGCATTTCCCAGAGCGGTATTCCGAATACCAAGATTCTGAATTTTTAGGTCAATCGCTAGACTTGGAATTATTAGGCCAATCAGAGAATTTGGTTGGCATTCAGAATTGTGGATTACACTTAATATAGCGAACATCGGCTAGATATAGCGGAATTATCAGACTAATCTTAAGGTAGCCATACATGTAGCGATGATGGGCAGATTCGACAAGAGACAAAACTCTCCGATCGAATCTGATTAGAGAGATCTGTCGATTCCAGATCAATTTCATGCTGACAAATGGAACGAAAGCCCTGGCTCTGTCACCCCTAATGTTAGATGTCTCCCCTCTTCCCGGTGCCCAGTGCATGCTATACATGACCTGTCTGTAGCTTCCGCTGGCTCCGAGCTTCCTCCGCCGTCCCTATGTGTGCCATGTGGTTGCCTAAAAAGGGTGCGTGTCTGTCGTCAGACACACACCCACATTACTGGGCAACCACGTGGCACACATAGGGACGGCGGCGGAAGCTCGGAGCCAGAGGAGGCTGTGGACGGATAATGTATCAGAGCAATCATTGACTCTAGCAATCAGATTCTGGCTAACAAACGTTATTAACAATAACAACAAATAATTCTGCGGAATTCGGAAATTCCGATTTTCGCTGATATCTGTCGGATTTGGAAATTGGCAGTTCCAATCATCCATTCTCCTGCTGCCTGACACATATCTCTGCCTTTGCTCCTTTGGAAAGTGTCAAGTTAGAGAAAGGCACTGCTATCCAGGCTCTCTACAGTGAACTGAAACCAATCATGACTCCTTATTCCTCAGGGCTGATGTCAACATTACTAAATCATCTTATTAGGGTTACTACAAATGATGCCCTTTCTTCCTGTGAGTAGCTGCCAGACAACAGGAAGCTGAGGCTGAGAAAGTAACAGCTTTATTTGTTTATGATAAACAGACACACAGAGAGCCTGTTGCCCTGAAAGCCAAACTACTGACTATGATAACGGGATTATCATAATGGCCCATACACACGCCGGACTTTTGCGAACGACGGGTCGTTTGAACGTCCCGTCGTTTAGTCGTCTGCACGCTAAATCGGGCGTGTGTACAGACTGTCGTTCGGGTGATAAGACTGATTTTGAGCGATCCGCTGATCTTATCACCCGAACGTCAGTCTGTACACACGCCCGATTTAGCGTGCGGACGACTAAACGACGGGACGTACAAACGACCCGTCGTTCACAAAAGTCTGACGTGTGTATGTGCCTTAATAGGACACCTGAAGTGAGAGGGATATGGAGGCTGACATATATTTCCTTTTAAACAATGCACATTGCCTGGCTGTCCTGTGACCTTGTGTCTCTAATGCTAGCGATACACTGAGTTTTTGTGGCTCAATTCTGCCGCCCGATCGATTCCCTGCTTGATTTCGTGCCCAATTCTCTTCCATTTAGTTTCCTTATCTTTTCCCATTGTTCCCTATACAAAATCGATCAGGCAGGAGATGAGACATGTCGGAAATTATCAATCGAGCCATCTTAATGGCTCAAAAACGTACCGTGTATTCCCAGCAATATGCTAGGTACACACTATGAGATTTTCTACCCGATTTACTGTCAGATCGATTATTTCCAACATGTCCGATTTGCTTTCCGATCGATTTCCGAGCATTTTCCGATCAATTTCCATTAACGTTAATCGGAAATCATAGTTACATAGTTATTTGGGTGGAAAAAAGACATACGTCGATCGAGTTCAACCAGAGAACAAAGTACAACACCAGCCGGATCCCTCACATATCCCTGTTGATCCAGAGGAAGGAGAAAAACCCTTACAAGGCATGGTCTAATTAGCCCCAAAAGGGAAAAAAATTCCTTCCCGACTCCAGATGGCAATCAGATAAAATCCCTGGATCAACATCATTAGGCATTACCTAGTAATTGTAGCCATGGATGTCTTTCAACGCAAGGAAAATGCTCGGAAATCGATCAGAAAGCAAATCGGACATGTTGGAAATAATCGAGCTGACAGTATAACTGCCAGAAAATCTCATAGTGTGTATCCAGCATATTGCTAGGTACACACCATACATTTTTGGTGTGATGGTTTGATAGATAATTTCCGACATCTCTCTGCTCTGCTCCCGGGGATTCTAGTATGTAACCTTCACACCCATAACAAGTGTAGCCACCTGATCTGAAGGATGGAGCCCTTATCAGAGGGAGAGAAGCAGTAGTTGGGGACCACTGTAGTTACGTTGTCTGAAGTGTACTGCGCAGGCGCAGTAGTTTGGCGCCAGCGCAGTACATTCCGGACAACGTGGACTTGATTGACAGCTGCACAGGCGCAGTAGAGGGCGACCACGAGGTCGGCCTCTGCACCGGTGGGGACACCGGCCCGATGACTGGGAGCAAAGCTGCGGCTTGAGACGTGTCAGCTTCAAGGGGCTGGAGGAATCCCCGGGTAAGTAGAGCAGGGGGCAGCATTATTTGGCTGATAACTCCTTTAAAGGATACCCAAAGTGACATGTGACATGAGGGGATAGACTTGTATGTACAGTGCCTAGCACACAAATAACTATGCAGTGTCTGTAGTCACTTCCTGTCTGAGTCAGGACTGAGTCAGCCACTTACATACCTGATATTTAACTCTTTCAGGCAGAGAAAGAAAAAAGGAACACAGCATAGTTATTTGTATGCTAGGCACTGTACATACACACATCTATCTCATCATGTCAATGACACAATGAGGATGGAGAAATTAGTTATGTCGGCACAAAATAAGATGGGGAAGTTTTATAGCCAGTAGGCAGCTTGGCTGGAGGTCAGAGGGAGGCTTGGGGTAATGACTTCGATTGGAGATCGTGGGTAGTTGGTGGAGGATAATATGTAATATGCAGTAGGATCTGAAGGCTGTGGATTTGGTTGAAGAATCCAATTCGACTAGCATTCCTTCCCCCCATTTTTTTTTCTGTTTTGTTTGGTTTTGTGTTGTTTTGTGATTGGGTGTGTGTGTTCTGTTTGTTCTTATTTAAATCTGGCCTTGGAGTATTCCACGGACCACCAAGATTTTAGCTATAAAGGATATTTCCAGTACTGTGGTTTTGCCATTGAGCTAGGTTTGTACTGTCAAGTTTCGATGGTTGTATTGCTTCTTCTTAGTGATTGTATATTCCTCTGACTCAATAAAAAATAGAAATAATTAAAAAAAAAAATCATGACATATGTCATGTCACCTGGGGTATTCTTTAAAGAGACTCCATAACAAAAATTGCATCCTGTTTTTTATCATCCTACAAGTTCAAAAAGCTATTCTAATGTGTTCTAGCTTACTGCAGCACGTTCTGCTATCACAGTCTCTGTAATAAATCAATGTATCTTTCCCCTGTCAGACTTGTCGGCCTGTGTCTGGAAGGCTGCCAAGTTCTTCAGTGTTGTGGTTCTGCTATGAACTCCCCCTTCCAGGCCCCTCTATGCACACTGCCTGTGTGTTATTTAGGATTAGAGCAGCTTCTCTCTTCTCTCTTATCTTTTACAAGCTGGATAAATCGTCCTGTGAGCTGGCTGGGCTTTCACATACTGAAGAATTACAGACAAGGGCAAAGCTGTTTGCAGGAAGAAACAAGCAGCCTGAAACTTCAGTGCATGAGAGATGCAGGGGGAAAAAAAACACAAATGATCTCTTGAGATTCAAAAGGAAGGCTGTATACAGCCTGCTTGTGTATGGATGTATTTTCTATGTGTGGACATACTGTACATCAACCTACTTCCTGTTTTGGTGGCCATTTTGTTTGTTTATAAACAAACTTTTTAAAACTGTTTTTAACCACTTTTAATGCGGCGAAATTGTGTCAGAGGGTAATAGGAGATGTCCCCTAACGCACTGGTATGTTTACTTTTGTGCGATTTTAACAATACAGATTCTCTTTAAGAACACAACTATAGTTCCTATCTCGGGGACTACCTGTGCTAATAACATCATCCCAGAATGTTGCGATCACTGATCAGTCTCAGAACTGCTGCTTACATGTGCCCACTGAGTTTCGGTCTTTCTCGCGCTTATCTGTGGTCACTGGTTTTCTTTGACATAGATACTCCGGTGTACAATATATTCTGTGAGGAATTACAACTGATTTCTATTATCCCTGGCTGTTATTACCACCAAACCGTGTCCAGAATCTCATCCCTCCCTTCCCTTCATTGATCCGGGTAAGATTGACATTTTTGAACCGCCTCTTCCATTTGTTTGTATTGAGCAATGTTTTACTGTGGAAGAGATTTACCCGATTTCCATTCATCAATAACCTCTCTATGTCATGTGATTCAATACTTATCCCTGGAACAGATGTGATATGGCGAACCTCAACTTAAGGAAATACAAGAACAAACAATTTGGGGAGTGTCTATTGTGGTCCTTTCAGGACAGGGGTGTCAAAAATCACAGAAGGGGGGGGCAACATCGAAAAAACTATAAATTGTGGACCAAATAGATTATTGAGATTTACAGAGGAACTGTAACCCAGGATCAAACGTCATCCCAACCAGTAGCTGATCCCCCCCCCCCCCCTTTCCCACAATAAATCTTTACATTTTCTTGAATAGATTAGGCGGCGGGGGGGAGGGGGTATGACTGATATTCTGTTAAAACCCCTCGCACACAGGGCCACGGCCCTGACAGTTTCCTTTCTGTGAACCTCATTGCATTGTGGGAGATAACAGCTTTTTCCAAATGCCAAGCAAGCAGTATCTCCCTTTGTGGATAGAACTCTCAATAAACCAACTTTCTGCAGATCCTAAAGCCTGGATCTGGCCAATCAAATGCACATCCTGTCCATTGTGATTGGCAAACCTGTAATGAAAGCAAACCTGTAATGAAAGCAAACCTGTAATGGGGAGGGAAGAGTTAGAGGCTTACTTCAGGAGTTGGAATCGTCTGGACAGGCCAGAGGTCTCCTGGATCCTTATAGAGCCAACCAATCCAGCGCAGGGTCCCGCTAAACTGATTTGACAAAATCTTGGGAGCACTTCTGCTGGTGTGTATCAAAAAAGGGCGCGGGATATAGCCGAAATTATAAGTTGTAATGTAAAACAATATTTTTCGTTTATAGCTTGTAAATGAAAATGTAGTGCTAAACAGGTTGAATAAATGGAAATTAAATGGCAAAATACCGTCTAGAACAACAAACGAATTCTGAAATGAAACATCAAATAGCGTCTATAACAAAAAATGATATTTACACTTATATTAAGCATAGTAATTTTTCTGCAGTATTTTACTGCAATTATACCTAACTGCACGCTCACACAGATCTCTCCCTATCCCCTAGACCCCCCTGTGTAAATGACATAATTTAATAATTTGTATAGATTACATATATTGTGCTGTAACTATACCTAATCCTACTCTCACACAGAAACCTCCCTGTACCTATCCCTAACCCCTAGACCCCCCTGTTGGTGCCTAACCCCAAGACCCCCCTGGTGGTGCCTAACCCCAAGACCCCCCTGGTGGTGCCTAACCCTAACCACCCCCCTGGTGGTGCCTAACCCTAACCACCCCCCTGGTGGTGCCTAACCCTAACCACCCCCCTGGTGGTGCCTAACCCTAACCACCCCCCTGGTGGTGCCTAACCCTAACCACCCCCCTGGTGGTGCCTAACCCTAACCACCCCCCTGGTGGTGCCTAACCCTAACCACCCCCTTGGTGGTGTATATTGTACTGTAACTATACCTAACCCTACTCTCACACAGAACCCTTCCTGTACCTATCCCTAACCCCTAGACCCCCCTGGTGGTGCCTAACCCTAAGACCCCCCTGGTGGTGCCTAACCCTAATCACCTCCCTGGTGGTGCCTAACCCTAAGACCCCCCTGGTGGTGCCTATCCCTAACCACACCCCTGGTGGTGCCTAACCCTAAGATCCCCCTGGTGGTGCCTAACCCTAAAACCCCCCTGGAGGTGCCTAACCCTAAATCTCCCCTGGTGGTGCCTAACCCTAACCACCCCCCTGGAGGTGCCTAACCCTAACCACTCCAATGGTGGTGCCTAACCCTAAGACCCCCCTGGTGGTGCCTAACCATCCCCTGGTGGTGCCTAACCCTAACCATCCCCTGGTGGTGCCTAACCATCCACACTGCACAAACACCCTTACACACATATAAACAATAATATATTTAATCCTTAAAATACTTCACTATAAATAACATGAATAGAATAATTTATATATGTTTAATAGAATAAATAGCCTTAAAATCACGTACACATTAATACTATTATAAATAGAAAAAGGTATATATATATATATATATATATATATATATATATATATACACACACACACACACACATATATTAGAATGGATAGCCTTACAATCACGAACGCATTAAAAATCTTAAAATAACGGTAATATTAAAAGCGATATATATGAGTAAGTTAATAAAACTATAATCGACACATTATAAGTGTAAAAAACAAAGTTAATACCAAAAACGATGTATTTCTAATAGAACAAGGTTGAAAACGATATTTAAGCATTATATGTATGAAAACGAATTTTAAATGATAACTTAAATATAAACAAAAGTAGGGACACCGAGAGCCCAATATAGTGTAGTAAGCAAAACAATAGGTTGGAATTGAAAAGTATATAGTGTACTATCAAAAATAAAAACCTGAATTGTGCGCTCCTCTATTAATCGCTTCTTTTCTACAATATAATCTTAAAGAGACTCCGTAACAAAAATTGCATCCTGTTTTTTATCATCTTACAAGTTCCAAAAGCTATTCTAATGTGTTCTGGCTTACTGCAGCACTTTCTGCTATCACAGTCTCTGTAATAAATCAATGTATCTTTCCCTTGTCAGACTTGTCAGCCTGTGTCTGGAAGACTGCCAAGTTCTTCAGTGTTGTGGTTCTGCTATGAACTCACCCTTCCAGGCCCCTCTATGCACACTGCCTGTGTATTATTTAGATTAGAGCAGCTTCTCTCTTCTCTCTTATCTTTTACAAGCTGGATAAATCGTCCTCTGAGCTGGCTGGGCTTTCACATACTGAAGAATTACAGACAAGGGCAAAGCTGTTTGCAGGAGAAAAAAGAGCAGCCTGAAACTTCAGTGCATGAGAACAGGGGGAAAGAAACACACAAATGATCTCTTGAGATTCAAAAGGAAGGCGGTATACAGCCTGCTTGTGTATGGATGTATTTTCTATGTGTGGACATACTGTACATCAACCTACTTCCTGTTTTGGTGGCTATTTTGTTTGTTTATAAACAAACTTTTAAAAACGGTTTTTAACCACTTTTAATGCAGCGGGGAGCGGCGAAATTGTGACAGAGGGTAATAGGAGATGTCCCCTAACGCACTGGTATGTTTACTTTTGTGCGATTTTAACAATACAGATTCTCTTTAAACTTCCTCAGGAGGTGGTTGTTGTGGACTCGCCTCCTTGAAGTAGACAAGATATTGTCAGCTTTTTAACAACAACAGGTTTATTTGTATACTCCAGACAACCATGCAACGCGTTTCGCAGGTGTATTCCTGCTTCCTCAGGCAATAACAAATAGGAGTACACGCAGTACAGTCTCAAGGTCACAGAGGCGCTTATCGTGACCTTGAGACTGTACTGCGTGTACTCCTATTTGTTATTGCCTGAGGAATCAGGAATATACCTGCGAAACGCGTTGCATGGTTGTCTGGAGTATATAAATAAACCTGTTGTTGTTAAAAAGCAGACAGTATCTTGTCTACTTCAAAAAGGCGAGTCCACCACCACCTCCTGAGGAATTTTAAACATTTTAGTACCTTTTATCCTGCTGGCGCCTCTGTTTACTCTTATATTACCAATATCCACCCCTGGTGAAGGGGTCGATCCCCATTTCTTTTTTCCTGATCTACAGAGAGCGACTTTTTTTTTTACACTGTTAATAGCAAATGTCTAAAACCTGTTACAGTTGGTCATTGGTTGACTGGGGTTCAAATGCTGGAGAGGGGCGGAGCCACAAACAGCCTATCTGATTTGTTTGATTTCTATGAGAATATACAAATTATTGATGCCAAAGACCCCAAAGCTCACAAACTTGGTCATTGAGCATTTGTGTGTTAGGGTTAGGAAAAGTGGATGGAGCCAACACCAGTCAAATACATACACAGGCAACGCCGGGTCATCAGCTAGTACACTATATAGTAAAATAGGGGCGCTCTACAGGTTGCTGAAATTCCTAATCATCATACGCTGTGAAGAAAATACATAACATATTCACTAATGTCCCTTAAGGATCAGAAAAGAGAGTCCAGACACAGAAAGTCCGCATAAATTTCTCCCAAAGTTCCTTAGAGCAAACACAGATTCCACGTTTCTCCTGAAGTATAACGTTCAGTATACGCTCACCAGATATGTCAGCTGCCCCTCTCAGGATCAGCAAATCTCGTTTGTGGCCCAGCCAGTAGTGACTTGATATCTCCGTATGTCGTTTTTCTAATCGCTTAAAAAAAGAAACAAAAACGCTGCAATAGTATAGGGGCCCCTGATGAGTCATTTGGGTGTGGCTTAAAGAGAATCTGTATTGTTAAAATCGCACAAAAGTAAACATACCAGTGTGTTAGGGGACATCTCCTATTACCCTCTGTCACAATTTCGCCGCTCCCCGCCGCATTAAAAGTAGTCAAAAACAGTTTTTAAAAAGTTTGTTTATAAACAAACAAAATGGCCACCAAAACAGGAAGTAGGTTGATGTACAGTATGTCCACACATAGAAAATACATCCATACACAAGCAGGCTGTATACAGCTTTCCTTTTGAATCTCAAAAGATCATTTGTGCGTTTACCTTCTGTCCCCTTCTTCTCTCATGTACTGAACATTACAGGCTTCCTGCAGACAGCTCTGCCTGTGCCTGTGTTTGTAATTCCTCAGTATGTGTCAGCCAGCTACTTTCACAGCGGATTTTTATCCAGCTCTCTTCTATCACTGATAAGATAGCAGAGAAGCTGCTGGCTTATGTAAATAAAACACACACTGGAGTGTGCATAGAGGAACAGACCAGCAAGGAAGAGTTGGCAGCCTTCCAGACACAGGCCGACAAGTCTGACAGGGGAAAGATACATTGATTTATTACAGAGACTGTCATAGTACAAAGTGCTACAGTTAGCCAGAACACATTAGAATAGGTTTAGGAACTTGTAGGATGGTAGAAAAAACGTTGTAATTTTTGTTACAGAGTCACTTTAAACATTTTAGTACCTTTTATCCTGCTGGCGCCTCTGTTCACTCTTATATAAGTGTAAACGAAAATGTTCTTGTTACATCCCTGAAAGCGAAATTTTAAAACGGAAAAATAAGTAAAAGCTCCTATAAGCGAAAATTAAAAACGAAAAAATAAGTAAACCACAAAGTTAAAACGAACTTGTAAACAATATTTGTAATAAACCTTATTCTGTAAACGTAAACTTTTGTTAACACGATCCCTGCAACCGCTATTTCTCGGGCGCCAAAATTTCCTGTCGGGGCGCCCAATAGCCAATATTTTGCATTGCAGTCTATGGTGGCGCCCTTTTTGTCCACTAGCCATGTGCGCCCTTTTTGTACTGCTCCCCTTCTGAGGTATACGAGTGCATCCGGACTGCGCACATGCAAGTAAGATCTGCACTTGTCCAGTAAAAATAATCACTCAGACATGAAGGACATGTGTAATTTTCCTGGCCCCACTGTGGTTAGAACTGGCTCTGGGTGACATGACTACATTTTAAAATATTGTATATATATATATATATATATATATATATATATATATATATATATATATATATGTATATGTATTACAGTCTTATTGTTTACATTACAAAAATATATAGGTTTTTTTGGGGGTGATTCTTGTAGGGGCAAGATTTGAGATTACCTAGATGAGAAGCAGGGAGAGAGCAGGATCCCAATGGTGCAGTATCATCAGGTATAGGGGGGATAACACTATATAGATATACACTCACAAAGGTGGAGTGCAGTTCCTGCACCCGCCGTATGGGCCTGCAGGGAATTACCCGACCCCGCTCAGTGCTTCAGGTCAGGGATGAGCTCCGGGTGAAATCCGAATGAGTTTCATGCAGATAATTAGGGCACCTGATGGGGCTACATACCTGGCCTACGTCTTCTTTAATGCGTCATACGCAGAGTCTCACGCCGATTTCCAAGCCGCGTCATGTGATTACTACGCTTCCTCCGTCCGGGTTGATCACGCTTCCTCCCATGATAATCATGTGAACGCGGCTTGGAACGCAGCGCGAGATGCATTAATGAAGATGGCCGCTGGTTAAGTTAAGATTCGCCTGCACTCTATTCCCTATGCTATCCAGGCATTTTGTATTGACCAGAGAAAGCGGCCTGTGACCCGTGAAACGCATTGTCAGATTGCTTTTTGAATAAAAACTTTTTTCCAGTTGGTGTCTATATATTCTGGAGAGGTAAGCGATTATCTCTCTTTTTATTATAGTTTATTTAGTTTGATCAGCACAGGCACAAAGCCACAGCTTATTCTGTACATACTGGAGGTAGCAGGGATCAGCAGTTCAGCACACACTGCAACTAGTTTACTGTCAGTACAGGCACAGAGTAACAGCTTATATGGAACATACTGGAGGTAGCAGGGATCAGCACACACTGCAGCTTGTTTACTATCATTTAGGTACAGAGTTACAGCTTATACTGTACATACTGGAAAGGGGAGGGGGGGGGGGGGGGGTGGGGGTAGCTGGGATCAGCATACACTGCAGCTGGTTTACTATCAGTATAGGCAAAGAGCCACAGCTTATACTGTACATACTGGAGGTAGCAGAGCTCAGCACACACTGCAGCTAGTTTACTATCCGTATAGGCAAAGAGCCACAGCTTATACTGTACATACTGGAGATAGCAGGGATCCGCACACACTGCAGCTACTTTACTATCAGTACAGGCACAGAGTAACAGCTTATACTGTACATACTGGAGGTAGCAGAGATCAGCACACACTGCAGCTAGCTTACTATCAGTACAGGCACAGAGTAGCAGCTTATACTGTAGATACTGGGAGGAGTAGGGATCTACACACACTACTTCTGGTTTACTATAAATATAGTCATGGAATAAAAATGTATAGCGTACATACTACAGTGAGGGAAAGTTTCCATTCAGAGAGGAGATCTCATAATCATGTATTGCAATGTTATGTAATGTATGTAGTGTTTCACAAGATTTTAGTTCCATGTAATTTGCAGGTGAGCCTGCAGCACCTGATCATTATCATCCAGTGGCCCCCAGGCCAGCTCTGCTGGAAGCTGCTCAGAGATGGCACAAGAGGTCACCTGGGGAACAACACGCGCTAAAGACACTCCTCATATCTGCTGCACTACTATGAAAACAATCAATAAAACCGAAAGCTGCTCTGATGTGTACAGACAGAGCCTGTGCAGAGGGTACAGAGAGGCAGCAGAGTCTGTGTAGAGTGGCAGTCGGGGTACAGAGAGGTAGCAGGGTCTGTGCAAAGCAGCAGTCGGGGTACAGAGAGGTAGCAGAGCCTGTGCAGAGCAGCAGTCGGGGTACAGAGAGGTAGCAGAGCCTGTGCAGAGCAGCAGTCAGGGTACAGAGAGGTAGCAGAGCCTGTGCAGAGCAGCAGTCGGGGTACAGAGAGGAAGCAGAGTCTATTCAGAGTGGCAGTCAAGGTACAGAGAGGTAGCAAATCCTGTGAGAGTGGCAGTCAGGGTACAGAGAGGTAGCAGAGTCTGTGCAAAGCGACAGTAGGGGTACAGAGAGGTAGCAGAGCCTGTGCAGAGCAGCAGTAGGGGTACAGAGAGGTAGCAGAGCCTGTGCAGAGCAGCGGTCGGGGCACAGCGAGGTAGCAGAGCCTGTACAGAGCGGCAGTCGGGGTACAGAGAGGTAGCAGAGCCTGTGAGAGTGGCAGTCAGGGTACAGAGAGGTAGCAGAGTCTGTGCAGAGCAGCAGTCTGGGTACAGAGAGGTAGCAAAGCCTGTGCAGAGCGGCAGTCGGGGTACAGAGAGGTAGCAGAGCCTGTGCAGAGCGGCAGTCGAGGCACAGTGAGGTAGCAGAGCCTGTGCAGAGCGGCAGTCGAGGCACAGTGAGGTAGCAGAGCCTGTGCAGAGCGGCAGTCGAGGCACAGTGAGGTAGCAGAGCCTGTGCAGAGCGGCAGTCGAGGCACAGTGAGGTAGCAGAGCCTGTGCAGAGCGGCAGTCGAGGCACAGTGAGGTAGCAGAGCCTGTGCAGAGCGGCAGTCGGGGTACAGAGATGTAGCAGAGCCTGTGCAGAGCAGCAGTCGGGGTACAGAGAGGAAGCAGAGTCTATTCAGAGTGGCAGTCAAGGTACAGAGAGGTAGCAAATCCTGTGAGAGTGGCAGTCAGGGTACAGAGAGGTAGCAGAGTCTGTGCAGAGCGACAGTAGGGGTACAGAGAGGTAGCAGAGCCTGTGCAGAGCAGCAGTAGGGGTACAGAGAGGTAGCAGAGCCTGTGCAGAGCAGCGGTCGGGGCACAGCGAGGTAGCAGAGCCTGTACAGAGCGGCAGTCGGGGTACAGAGAGGTAGCAGAGCCTGTGAGAGTGGCAGTCAGGGTACAGAGAGGTAGCAGAGTCTGTGCAGAGCAGCAGTCTGGGTACAGAGAGGTAGCAGAGCCTGTGCAGAGCGGCAGTCGGGGTACAGAGAGGTAGCAGAGCCTGTGCAGAGCGGCAGTCGAGGCACAGTGAGGTAGCAGAGCCTGTGCAGAGCGGCAGTCGAGGCACAGTGAGGTAGCAGAGCCTGTGCAGAGCGGCAGTCGAGGCACAGTGAGGTAGCAGAGCCTGTGCAGAGCGGCAGTCGAGGCACAGTGAGGTAGCAGAGCCTGTGCAGAGCGGCAGTCGAGGCACAGTGAGGTAGCAGAGCCTGTGCAGAGCGGCAGTCGAGGCACAGTGAGGTAGCAGAGCCTGTGCAGAGCGGCAGTCGAGGCACAGTGAGGTAGCGGAGCCTGTGCAGAGCAGCAGTTTGGGTACAGAGAGGTAGCAGAGCCTGTGCAGAGCGGCAGTCGGGGTACAGAGAGGTAGCAAAGCCTGTGCAGAGCGGCAGTCGGGGTACAGAGAGGTAGCAGAGCCTGTGCAGAGCGGCAGTCGGGGCACAGTGAGGTAGCAGAGCCTGTGCAGAGCGGCAGTCGGGGTACAGAAAGGTAGCAGAGCTTGTGCAGTGCAGCGGTTGGGGTACACAGAAGTAGCAGAGTCTGTGCAGAGCGGCAGTCGGGCTACAGCGAGGTAGCAGAACCTGTGCAGAGCGACAGTCGGGGTACAGAGAGGTAGCAGAGCCTGTGCAGAGCGGCAGTCGGGGTACAGAGAGGTAGCAGAGCCTGTGCAGAGCGGCAGTCGGGGTACAGAGAGGTAGCAGAGCCTTGCAGAGCGGCAGTCGGGGTACAGAGAGGTAGCAGAGCCTTGCAGAGCGGCAGTCGGGGTACAGAGAGGTAGCAGAGCCTGTGCAGAGCAGCAGTCGGGGCACAGCGAGGTAGCAGAACCTGTGCAGAGCGGCAATCGGGGTACAGAGAGTTTGCAGAGCCTGTGCAGAGCGGCAGTCGGGGTACAGAGAGGTAGCAGAGCCTGTGCAGAGCAGCAGTCGGGGTACAGAGAGGTAGCAGAGCCTGTGCAGAGCAGCAGTTGGGGTACAGAGAGGTAGCAGAGCCTGTAAAGAGCAGCAGTTGGGGTACAGAGAGGTAGCAGAGGTAGTTCCTCTTTAAATGATGGGAATAAGGTTAAGCATCAATTAAACACAGTTTTCAGAAGAAAAATACATTTTTCAGGACTGATGTTCACATCTATGTAAATGTAAGGAAGAAAGAGGGACAGTTGGGGTGTGTGTGTGACTGAGGGTCACCACAGGGGAGGGAGTGTGGGCTTTAGGACACCCCGTGAACGTTTTGCTGGAAGCCACCATTATTTCATTCTATGCCCAGCCTCTGATACAGGAAGATCTCCCTCACAGATGAGAAATATAATCTGCATAGATGGAAGTTTGGGGATTTCTGTAATGATGTATAGTAAGTCCACTCCCTGTACTGGTTGTGCCCAGACATGTCGCTGGGACAAGAGGACCTGTCATCACACCTCCATGCCTCTATACCACATTTCCCCCAAAAAATGACATTCCGGGTTAAAATGATCTATTCTGGGTTAAAATGATCTATTTGGGAGATTGGCCCAGAGTAATTCTTTAAAGGGAGATTCCTGTTTTGTTAAGTTCAAATTTCAGTTCAGCTCTGTGTATTGTGAATATGGCATGAGTTGAACAGTTTTTCAACGTGATTACTTTGCTGTTATGTGCATATATAACACATTCTACAGTGTACCTAAGAGTAGCTGGTAGATTGCTGCTCAAAGCACCAGAGCTGCAGCCACTAGGGCACGCTCTATAGGCAGTAGCAGTGTTAGGAAGACTTGCCCAAGGTCTCCTTACTGAATAGGTGCAGGCTTACTGAACAGGAAGCGCTGAGATTCAAACCCAGGTCACCTGTGTCAGAGGTAGAGCCCTTAACCATTACAGCTTGATTCACTATCCGGCGATAAGCCGCTTAGAGAGCCTAAAGACATAGTGGGCGCAAACCACGGAGTTAAGTGGTTTGCGCAGCTGTTAATAGTGCGCAGTGCGACGAAAGCGGCACACTGGGTGCCCCGAAACGGCGCATCGGTGCGCTGCTTCGGGGGCACTCGCTGCACTGTTTTTGACGCACCAAGTGCGACGTTTACAGGACAGCGGGTGCAATGTTATCGTCGCACCGCACACTATTACCGGCTGCGCGCTCACTGCCCTGGGCTGTGCGCGATGTAGCTTTGCGGACCTATTAGTGCCCGCAAAGCTACTAATTGGGCACTAAGTGGCTGTTCACTCCGGCGCGATCACTTAGCGCCGGTTAGTGTGAATCAAGCCTATAATGTCTAAGCGGTGACCTGCTGGATTTACTGTTGGTCAGGTGAGTATGGGGACCAGACCAGTCAATGGTATCAATGCCTTCATCCTTCAGGAACTGCCTGCACATTGAGGCTGGGCATTGTTGTGCACCCGGAGGCAGTGGCATAGCTAAGAAACTGTGGGCCCCAGTGTAAGTTTTACACGGGGTCCCCCCAAGTGCTATATACATAACTTATACGGTATACCAAAACCAATCAAGGACAACTACAGTGTCAAAGGGGCAAAAAGGGATTGGGAACAGTGTGTTAATGATTACTACTATTCAAAGCATCTATAGAAGTGAATATTATCAGCACAGGACCAATAAAGAGCTAATACTGTGAATGGGGGATGGCCCCTCGGGGCCCCTATGGCCCAAGGGCCGCGATGCGGTCGCTACCTTTGCACCTCCTATTGCTACGCCACTGCCAGGAGGAAACCAGGACCCATTGCACCAGCATAGGGTCAGATAGTGGTCCAAGGATTACATCCCGATAGTGGCAGTCAAGGTGCTGTTGTCTAGCCTGTAGAGTTCTGTGCGTCCCTCTATGGATATGCCTGCCCAGATCATCACAGACCCACCACCAAACCGGCCTTACTGAACGATGATACAGGCAGTAGTATGTTCTCCACGGCTGCTTCCCACCATTACCTAAAAGAGGGAACACTGGTTTTCTTTTGGGCAACTTTCCCCAATATAATGCTGGGTACACACGGGTTACTTAACATGCAAAATTGACGGCTGTATCGATCAAAACCTGATCGAACATGTCGGAAATAATCGATTGATCCTTCAGATCGAGCGGGAAATCGCAACGTGTGTACCCAGCATAAGTCTACTTCACCTGTATAGGACCTGATGAGCAGGGCCGGTTTAAGCAACAATGGGGCCCCAGGGCAAAATAAACTTGGGGGGGCCCCCAACATATACCCCGGAACAAAAATCGGCATTAAGGGACCTTTTTTGCAGCTGGTATAGTCAGGGTGTGAAGCCCCAATCGGTCGGAGCTCCACATTCTGGCTACCCCAGCCTGCATGGGGGACAAGGGGTTAAAAAGTTTCAGGAGGGGGGGACTCCACATAATTTTTTTTAAAACATAAAAAATTTGGGAAAATAGGAAAAAATGCCAGGGATCTTCATGCAGCCATATTGCGGCTGTATAGCGATCCCTGGCCAAAGCGCTGCGGCTGCGTATGGACCCCCTGGAAACCCCGTCAGGAAATTTTTTGCTCTTTCTTTTGATACATGGAAAATGACACTACCGTTAGGTTTGCTACTAAAAGTGACATTTACTGCATTTAAAAGTATACTTTTTTCCTTCGAAACTTTAAAATCGATTTTATCAAAAACTATAAGGTCTTTTTGAAAAATTGTTTTTTCCTCTTATTCCTAATGATCTCCTTAACATATCCTGCAAATTTAGGGTTTCTAGCATTTAAGGTGGATTTGCTATTAACCGTTAAAGTCGGCAGGTTTTTAAATGTGTATTTTTTTTCCTTTGAAACTTTAAAATCGATTTTCTCAAAAACTATAAGGTTGATTTGAATTTATTTTTCCCTCTTGTAGCCACTGGGGGCCCCTACAAGCTCTGGGGCCCTGGGGCAATTGCCTCCTTTGCCTCTATGGTAGCGCCAGCCCTGCTGATGAGGACCAAAAGCCCAAAACCGTCTGTCTACATGTGAGGTTGATATGACTGTGTAAAATTTAACCTCCCTGGTGTTCAATTTCCCCAGGATTTCTTTGCAAAGAGTGATCTAATTCATTTTCATAACCTTTTTTTTTTTTTCCTGCAATTTGCCAAAATGTGTCAAGCAAGAGTCTAGTATACAGTGCAGGAGAGTACTGATGTGTATGCATGTCAATACTGTTTACAGCATATTTTGTATTGACGTGTATATCTGTCGATACCGCTAGGGAGGAGGCTTGCTATACACCAGCGGTTCTGGATGCTAGCCTGGCTTACAGGGGCGAAAAGAGATCATTTGCATATTCAGTAGTGGTGCATTGTGGGTAACCACAAATGTTCACTTAAAGCTGAATTATTGCAAGTTTCCTTCTGTTTTAAGAAGACAAATCCCACCAAGCATCACCTGTATAGCTAAGGCTAATAAAATGCTCAGGTATAGTGTGAATATATACAGTATATCTGCGGTCTGTGATGGCCACAAGCTGGGCAATGCTGAGCTCACAGCTTCCTGTCTGCCTGGACAAAGCCTCCCTTAGTGAAGGTATTTCCACAAGTACACAGATTACACAGCGGGCTCCGGCTACAGAGCTCTTGAGCCTCACACAAGGCCGTTCAGAGCGAGAGGCGGTCAGCCCCGGCCAGACAATAAGCCCCCCGCCTCTCCAGGAGCTCCCTGGTAACAGGACAACAATAGCCACAATCAGGGGTACCAACGCCAGACATGCCCTGACTGCAGAGCGCACATAACTGGCACAGCCACCGCTAATGGGGCAACAAGCAAGAAATTAACCCAGATAACTGCTCGCCAACCCAAGCTGTGGGAAAAAAATCAACAAAGGATGAAAATACTAACAACAAATCATATGTCACGCTAACTAAGTAAATTAAAAGCCACAGTTTTTAAAACGGACCTGAACTCAGAACTTTCTCTCTGCAACAGCATAATGACCTTTAAAGAAAAACATTTATTTGTTGCAGCTGATACGAATCCTACAATAAATCTGCTCTGTTTCTACTTCCTGCTTTCATGGAAGCAGACACATTGTTAACTTCCTCTGCTTTCAAATGAGCCTATCTGCTGTGGCAGTCAGGTGACAGGGGAGAGATCAAATTATAACTTGTGATTAGACGCAGATGTGGGGGAATTAGACAGACTAAACTCTCTAAATACATAAAGGGTACATTTCTGTATGTTTTCCTTCTGTCCTGTGCAAGAGTTCAGGTCCACTTTAAGATGCAGTAATTGTCCCGCACTCCTTCTGCCCATTATTCCGACACGTTGCCTCTCTCAGACTCAGTCCAGATCATTCGAGGTCACTTTTTCCTCCACATTCAGTGGGGATCCTGCAGATGGGACACCTCCGCTTTGCAGCCCTCACCAGATAGGCCTCGCCTCACACAGAATGGGGGTATTTTCTGAAGTTTCCCTCATTATAAGAGGTTTTGTCCTCCAAATAATCTTCACTTCAAGCAGAACATCTTAAAAGCCTCCACAATCCATCTGCTACCCAGTCACCTGACACATGGCTGTTAATTTGTGAAAATTAGGACAAGGGGATTTTTCCCACTGTGCTCCATCACCTGTTCCTGTAACCACACTGTGTAATCATTCAGGAACTGAGGAGACCAACTGATGTAGTTAAAGGGAAGGTCCAGGGTAAAAAAATAAACAAAATTCAACTTACCTGGGGCTTCCTCCAGCCCCTGGCAGCCGTCCTGTGCCCTTGCCGCAGCTCCGGTGGCTCCCGGTCTCCTCCGCTGCAGATGCCGACCTCGCCAGGTCAACATCTACTTGCGTTCCAGTGTGCGGCTCATGGAGTCAAACTGACGTCATTCGGATTGTAATGCGCAGATGCAGAACTACAGTGCCTGCGCGGCTGCGCCGTACAGTCAGGATGACGTCAGAGCAACTACGTGATGTGAACGGTGGAGCACAAAATGGCCTCTGATACCGGAAGGGAGCCCGGGCCACCGGCGGGGAGCAGAGCTACAGCGAGGGCACAGGACAGCTGCCAGGGGCTGGAGAAAGCCCGAGGTAAGTAAAATTTTGTATATTTTTTACCCTGAATGTGTCCTTCAAAGGATACTAGAGCTGAAAAAGGTTCGCGAAACTAGGGGGAGCAGGCATTTAGGGGGAGCTGTCCTGATGGCCATCACTCCCCCCCATTCTCCACTGCCACCCCTCTTTCTCCCCGAAAGACCCCCTGCAGCTTCTTCCGGGTCGTCGGGAGTCGCCATCACTGCGCAGACGTTGGCCTGGCTGCGCACATCCTACAGCGCCTGACTGCGTCCGGGAGCGACCTGCACGACTGATGTCATGCACAGAGCACTCCCAGCCGCGGTCACACGCTGTAGGACGGCGCAGCCAGGCCAACGTGGTATCTTTTAAAGTGAAATGTTCTCCCATTCTTGCCTGATATAGGATTTCAGCTGATCAGCAGGTCAGGTTATATTTTTCATTTATTACATTGAGGATGTTTTCAGTGAGGGGAGATCTGGAATGCATGCTGGGCAGTTTAGCACCTGGGCCCATATGCAATTCCCCTTTTCACCTGAGTTCTTCTAGGAGATTATTTTTCATCTTCAATTTAAAAGCACTTTCCAGCACTTTTCAACTTAAAAAGTACCAAAAAGTAGGTAAAAAAAGTACTATTGAGATTATTTTGAGTATTTTCTTGCTTGCTGGAGGCTTAAAAGAAATTTTATTGGCAAGTTTAAAATTATCACCTAGGAGAAAACGAAGGTGAAAAAGTGAATTGCATATGGGCCCTGGACTCTCTTACTACAGAGTCATGCTGTTGTAATGACTGCACAGCTGTTTGGCACAGCCTTGCTGAAATAAGTAAGGCCTTCCCTGAAAAAGACGTCATCCGGAAGGCAACATATGTTAATCTGAGTTCTGAGCCCATGCAGTGATTTCCACTACAGAACGGTGTCATTTCTTAGTGCAGCGCCACCTGTGGGATAGCAGATCACAGCCATCCAATTCTGGCTTCCGAACTTGTCCCTTCTGTACAAAAGATTTCTCTGAATTTTTTTGTGATATTACTACACATAAAAAGATTAGCAAATTTTCATTAAAGTAAACCTCTAGGGAGGAAAAAAAACTGCCCCCGGGGGGTACTTACCCGAGGAGGGGGAAGCCTCTGGATCCTAATGAGGCTTCTCTCGACTTTCTCAGCAGACTCGATCCCCCAGAGAAATGGCCACAATACTGACATCTGTGAGCCTTGCTGAAATAGCGGAGTGAGCCGGCTGCGCAGTAGATCAGGCTCAGGGACGGATCTAGGGGGGGCGGACGGGTCTCTTGCCCCAGGCGCAGTTTGTTGAATTGTTAAAAAGGCGGCAAAATTTGGATCGGGAATGGCAGTTTAGGTGCCAAAACCTGACCTTTAGGTGCCAAAACTGGATGGGGAATGGCAGTCTAGGCGCCAAAACATGACCTTGCCCCAGGCGCAAATTGGTCTAGATCCGTCCCTGATCAGGCTCAGCTATTTCCTCCAGAGCCCAAGCAGCTACTGCACCTGCACACTTCAATCAGGGGACCCAGAGGTGGAAGCAGTTAATGTGCCTGCGCAACCTTTCCAGGGGGTGAGTGCTGGAACAGGGGTGCTAAGGAAACTGAGGGAAGCCTTATCAGTATATAGAGGCTTCTCCCTCCTGTGGTTAGTACCCCCTAAGGGCACTTTTTTTTACTACAGGTACTCTTTAAACAGCATTGCTCTCTGGGCTATTTGCTTACCCTCCACATTTTTACTTTTGACACACTCAGCCTCTCTAGGAAGCTCATTATACCCAGTCATGTTACTGACCTGTTGCTATCAATCTATATAGTTGGGAGATGTTCCAGGTGCTATTTTGTTTTCATTTTAGCTTTGTACAACTTTTCGAGCTGGGGACTACGGTTTGCAGTTACCCTTCTGCTGGCCGGTATCTTACTATTTTGGCAGTCGGACTGAGCAACTGCCGTTTAGGAATGCTTTTGAAAACAAAGAGAACACTGAGACTCCCCTACGGGGAGATGGGCTAGTCCAAAGCCTGTGTTGGCTCTGTCAGATCTTAAAGAGAGACCGAGGTGGTCTCAAAAAAAAAAAAAAGTAGGCTACCTGATCAGCAGGGCTGAGCGGATCAGGTAGCTGCAAAAACCGCCGCTCCCGTGGGTCGCAATGGAACTTTGGGTCATGACGCTGCACTGAGAGACTGTGTGTCTGTCACAATGTGCAGGGAGGCGGGGGAGCGGACACTCACACATAGCTCATTTTGCAGTGTAACCCGACAGAAGGAAATCTTTTTAGAGGGCAGATGCACTGCTGTTAATTTGATAGAATTGCACACATCTCCACACCTGAGTGGAGCTGACACTACAGCGGACCCCCGTGGCAACACAACATATATGTACAATTCAGCCACGCTGCGCTCAGGGGTGAACCAAACCTCATTCACACGGACATCTTATCAGCTGTGTTTGAAATATGTCTCCTTAGATACCTGAGGTGACATGATGAGATAGACACGTATGTACAGTGCCTAGCACACAAATATCTATGCTGTGTTCCTTTTTTCGTTCTCTTTACATACATCAGGTATGTAAATGGCAGTTCCTGTCTGAGTCAGGACTGGATCAGACTACACCGTGACCCTCACTGATAAGAAATTACAACTATAAAACACTTTCCTAGCAGAAAATGGCTTCTGAGAGCAGGAAAGAGATAAAAGGGTCAATAGTTCATAGATTTTTAGCTCTGGTATACTTCAATGAATGTGTCATTGAGCAAAAACAATAAAACAGTAACAACTTAAAACATAGAGTTAAAGGATACCCGAGGTGACGTGACATGATGAGACGTGTATGTACAGTGCCTAGCACACTAAAAACTATGCTGTGTTCCTTTTTTTTCTGTCTCTGCCTGAAAGAGTTAAATATCAGATATGTAAGTGGCTGACTCAGACAGGAAGTGACTACAGTGTAACCCTCACTGATAAGAAATTACAACTATAAAACGCTTTCCTAGCAGAAAATGTCTTCTGAGAGCAGGAGCGATAAAAATGGTCTATAGTTCTTAGATTTTAGCTCTGACATACTTCGATGAATGTGTCATTGAGCAATAACAATAAACACTTAAAACCTAAACCGTAGATTTAAATATGAAATAAAACTGTGGAATATCTTAAAACGTCATTTTTAGGAGAAGGAGGATAGATACAATTGTTTATTTCATTCGTTTATTTTCACCTCGGATGTCCTTTAAGACTCCATTCCTGGCAGTATGGGCCCGTTGTGCATGGCACGCGTCTCGTGGGATAACTGCAGCTGTGATGGGAGATGCATCCAATCCTTCTACCTGTGCATGCCCGGCTATAGGGATTCGCATGTGTTCTTTTTTAGCTGCATGCTGTCCTGTTTCCCCTGCATGCCAGTGGGCGGCAATCTATTGCTTTAATAGGCTGCATCTTCCACCACGAAATCGCATGCGGGGAAAAGGCAGCGAATCACCTCTAGTGGAAATGAGCCCCTATCTATGTGTGGGCTGGAGAACATGGGTGATTCTACAAACCTGGCCTGCTTGTAAAAGTGTCTGCTGTTAGTAGAGACGAGTTTCTGCAGTCTTTGCCTGGGTCATATCAGGCTATAGCAAGGGCTTCTGAAAGGGGAGTGAATAAGCAGTTGTGTGACTGCAATCAAGTGCAGCAGCTACAGTTGTAATGAGTATAGAATATCCTGAATGTATTAATGTGATATCCCACCTTCATAGGAATATCTCTGGGCACAACGTATACATAAAACATACTATGCATTACCTTTCCTGCCGCTGGCCAGCAATGTACAGTCTCCTCCGCTCTCGCCTCTCGCTGCTCTGACTATACAGTAAGTATGGTGTGATAATGATATTATTATGCCAGTCCCCCAGGCGCTGGATATATGCACAGAAAGCTATATGAATGGATCTGGCCCTTGGGAGGGTATATAAATGTATAGCCTTCTCACAAAGAGATATAAATGGGAGGGGCCCGGCCTGGTCTTCCGGCCCACCTTATGGGGGTGGCACAGGCAATATATGCTTTATTTATAGATTATTGGGGTGGGTGGGGCCTGCTGTCCAGAGGAAAATAACTAAAGATAAGTGTTTGCTGGAGGAGTTCCATGTGATGAGGTCAACTCAGAAACTCTATAAAGCCTGGTACACACTTTCAATTATGATTGGCCAATCACTGACCGATTTTACCTCCTCCATACAGCATGAGGATTTACTTACACAATCTGCTCATAGTATTCAATATCTGTTAAACCTCCTACTACATGGAGGTGGTAAAATTGGTCAGTGATTGGCCGATCATAATTGAAAGTGTGTACCTGGCTTAACCATTTCAGGACCATAGGCTTACACCCCCTAGTGACCAGGCTATCTTCTTACTAATTAGGGCTCTGCAGCTTTAAGGGCTCTCTGCAGGGCTGTACAAGTCAGCACACAAGTGATCCCCGCCCCCTTTTCTGCTCACCCACAGAGATTTCTGTTGGTGGGCTCTGATCACTGCCGGCATGTTTGTTAAATATAATTTAAAAAAACAAAAAAACCTCAAATAAATATATAAATATAACTATCCCCCCCCCCCCGCCCCCTCAACTCCTGCCCTCCCTCCGCCAGCTAATCACAGCGATTGACTGTTATAGTTATCAGCCTATGAGAGCCGATTGCTCTCTGTGCCTCCCAAGGGGACAGCCGAGTGAAACGGCTGTCCCCAGTACAGCGCTGCCTTAGATCGCAGCCCTGTACATTGTAAATACACGCCGTCTAACAGTCTCCTAGAAGCGATCACCATGCGTGATCTCCTCCAAAGCACGCCCCCAGGATTGCACGCCAATTGGCGTGACGCGGTCTTTAAGTAGTTAATTCACTTGCCCTTCAGAAACCACATTATACAGCAAAGTCCCCATTATTCAGTCTCAAATAACCGGCATGCCTGAGGGGGTAATGGGGACTGTGCTTTGAGGGGTTTGCTGGGAATAAAATACTCACCCAGCCTCCAGCACCATCTTGTAACCTTCCTGTAGCTCCTAGCAGTGTTCCGGCGTCTGTGCATGGCTCCCGCCTGTCACGTGACCCGACACGGATCTGGAGACACGCCCTAAGCCGTCCATGTCGGATGCCGGAAAGGCGAACCCCACCGGGGCCAGATACTGGGGACTTTGCTGTGGTTTGATATGACCTCGGTGAGGCTGCAAAAAACGCCATCTCAGACTATGGATGCATACACATCAAATTTTGATTGGCTAATCACTGACCAATTTTACCACCTCCATGTTGCATTATTAATTGATGTGTGTACCCATGTTAAATCCAGGGCAAGTTTGCGGATCGTACGGTTTTCATCTTTATACTTTCATTCAGCAAAGTGGACAGCCAATCAGAGGAGGGGACACCATCATTTGGTCTGTGAAGGTTGCAGTAGCCTTGTGTGAAGTCTGCAGAAGGAAAAAGGGGTCGGGGTGTGTGAGACATAGCGACTAGAGCACCCCCTGCAGGATTCAGCCAGTCAGCATCCACATGGAACTGGCAGATGAGTGTTAAAGAGGAGCTGTCAGGCATACTATCTCATAAAAAACAACAACACATATATAGGTAGTTAACCTCCTTGCCAGTTATCCTGAGCTGAGCTCGGGGTAACTCGCGCAGGAGGATTGCTCTGGCCCTGCTGGGCCGATTTTCGCAAATTTTTTTTCCTACACGCAGCTAGCAAAGTGCCGCCGCTACCCGCCAATTCGCCGCGCCGACCCCCCAACCCCTGCGCAGCCTGGCCAATCAGTGCCAGGCAGCGCTGAGGGGTGGACCGGGATTCCCTCTGTCGTCCCGACGTCCATGACGTCATCCCGCCCCGTCGCCAAGGCCGCTAGGCTAGCTACATGATTTAAAAAAAATAAAAATTAAAAAAAAAATGCTGCGCTGCCCCCTTGCCGCAAGAATTGGACCGGCAAGGGGGTTAAATACTTGCTCTACTTACATAATATATATATATTGCACTGTCCACGTTTTCATTTTAGTGATTTTTCTACAGTAAAAAAAAAAAAGATAAAATCCTTCTTAGCATTTCCCATTTTAACTGTGGCTATTTTGAAGTCAATCCTGATGTCATTTCCTCCCTTACTCTCCTCTGGCTGATTGTGTATGCCTATATAAAGTGCATTGTCTCAGTATGAGAAATATTGGCCAATCAGAGAGGAACAGAGATGTGGGAGGGGAAAACAGGAGGGAAAAAGGCTTCAGCCAATCAGGCTGCATTAGTTAAGTCTGAGGGGGAAGTAGAGAAGCAAAAAAGGACAACCCAGCATGCCCTGCAACTTCCTTTTTGTGTACCAAATCAGAGTCAGGTAAACTGGGGAATGAGCATGTATCAACAAGAAAAGTAATAGTGATTTTAACTTTTGGATTGCCAGGTTAGCATCCTTTATTACTGGTTTACCAGATAAAAATAAAGAAGTAATTTTTGATTTTTTGCCCAACAGTTACGCTTTAAGTGGAGTCCTTCTTTATAAAGTACTCACCACCTCCTATGCCTCCCAGTGACTGCGAAAGACTCTTTCCCTTCAGTGTCTCCATCTCCTCAGCTGCAGCCACATCGCAGGGTTCCCAAATCTCCAGGAACCCTCAGTAATCCATTATAAAAGTGAGGAAATGCTGATATTTCTATCTTACCTTCCAGGTGGAGTGTCTACCCTGCCCCCTCCTAACCAGGATGTAAATAAAATGCTGCCCTCTTTTCCTTGTGACACAAAAATCTCCTTGTCTAGAGTTTGAAACTGGATCTGGGAGAGGCCCGGGAACAAGAACGCCATTCTCTGGCCTTCCGGAGTACCTCATCCATAAACATTAGCCGTGCTCCCCACTCACCTGCATTATGGCGGCTTCATTGTTCCAGAGCCTGAGGGAAAGGCTGTTCCTGCCGACTGCGCCATATTACAGCCGGAGGAGGAAAGCGTCTGACTGGCTGCTGCGTGGAATACAGACAGTATCTTGGGATTGCTACATAATTTCCTACTAATATTCACACACATCAGCAAAATCATTACAACCACCAGCCTAGTAATGAGTAGGTCTCCCTCGTGTGACCTGCTGAGGCCTGGATTCCGCAAGACCTTACATATTAGTTAGATAGTTTGGTTGAAAAAAAGACATCCGTCCATCAAGTCCAACCAGAAAAAAAAAACAAAAAAAAAAAAAACGAATAATAAATAAATTAAAAGTAAAAAACACCATCCTGAACCTGCCCATATGCCAGTTGATCCAGGGGAAGGCGAAAAACCTTACAAGACCTGGACCAATTGGCCTTCAAAAGGGAAAAATTCCTTTCTGACTCCAGGTGGCAGTCAGATAAATCCCTGGATCAACTCTTCAAGAAATTGCCTATTATACCTGTGGATGCCCTTCAATGCAAGGAAAGCATCCAAGCCC
Organism: Hyperolius riggenbachi; assembly: GCF_040937935.1. Taxonomy (NCBI): domain Eukaryota; kingdom Metazoa; phylum Chordata; class Amphibia; order Anura; family Hyperoliidae; genus Hyperolius; species Hyperolius riggenbachi. Next base: position 12,121,007 of record NC_090656.1, read on the forward strand.
TCTTTGAATACAGACAGAGTTGACCATAACTACTCCCTGAGGTAAGATGTTCTAGATTTTAACCACTCTCACTGTGAAGGACCCCTTTCTAAATAGATGGCAAAAACTTTTGTCCTCCATACGCAGATCATGTTCCCTGTCCCTTGTACACACCTAGGGACAAAAGCTTTTGTATTGCCCTCTGATGTATTTATACAGCTTAATCTGGTCACCTTTTTTTCCAAGCTAAATAAGCCTTGTCCAACCTTTCTTGGTGAGATCTTCCATCCTTCTGATTGATTTAGTTGCTAGTCTTTGTACCAGTTCCTAAAGGTCAATGTCCTTTTTATAGTGTGGTTCCCAAAACTGTCTCCCATACTCCAGATGTGGCCTCACAAGTTATTTATACAGAGGGAGTAGTGTGTGCCCCTCCCCCTGCATCATGCCCCCGCCCCCGCATTATCCCATACTCCAGATGTGGCCTCACAAGTTATTTATACAGAGGGAGTAGTGTGTGCCCCTCCCCCTGCATCATGCCCCCGCCCCCGCATTATCCCATACTCCAGATGTGGCCTCACAAGTTATTTATACAGAGGGAGTAGTATACTAGCATCTCGAGATATTATTTCCCTTTTGATGCATCCCAGAATTTTATTTGCTTTTGCTACCACTGCTTGGCATTGTATACGATTACCTAACTTGTTATCAGCCAGTATTCCTAAGTCTTTGTTCTCAGCTATATGCCATTCATTTTATATGGTGATCTACCATTGGTATATCCAAGGTGCATGACTTTACATTTATCAACATTACATTTCATCTGCCACGTGCCTGCCTATATGGCCAGGTTGTCAAGATCTTGTTGTAATAGGTCCCTATCCATCTTAGTGCTGATAATTTTGCATAATTTTGTATAATCTGCAAATTGCAAACATTACTCTGTATTCCGTCTACTAAATCATTAATAAATACATTGAAAAGAATTGGGCCAAGTATCTGTGATGCTGCACTGTGGTATCTGGTGAAATATATATAATATATATAATACACTATCAATATAAAATGCAGTGAAGAGCTCTTTAGTGGACAGACTTGGACTCCACAAGACCTGTCAAGGTGCCCTGTATTATCTGGCTAAATATCTACAATACACTTTCAGTCTATAATACGGTGCGGGGAGGTGGGGCCTAGACTTCTTCCATCCTTCACTGGGACCCCCCTCCTACGCTTCTCTGGCTCTGACACCCAGACCTACAGATCAGCTTGGTGACAGCGACAGGGCTTACATCTTTCCCCATCGGGTCACTCCAGCGCTTCTGCTACAGCCACTAGGTGTCACTGTCCTCTTTGCATGCCTCACGGTCTGAATTAAGATGTGAATTAGAATTGCAACATGCGTCAGACTGAGAAAGGCAGAGAGCAGAGGACAGTGACACCTAGTGGCTGAAGCAGGAAAGACATCAGTCCTGTTGCTGCCGATGTGCTGATCTGTAGGTCTGGGTGGCACAGCCAGGGGAGCATGGGAGGGTCCCGGTGAATGAAGGAAGAAGTCCGGGCCCCACCTCCCTGCTGGGCTTGGGGGTAAGAGAGGTTCTGAATGTAGAAAGAGGGCCCCATCAGGAGTAGTTATGTCCCTGCCTGTGTTGGTGGCTTGTGGAGAACATATAACAGCGCCACCTATTCAATTGGTTGCCGATAGTTAAGATATTGGTAGTAAAGTATTACCAATATTTTAATATCAACTTACCCAGTCCCCATTTACACATTAACCCCCCCCCCCCCCCCTTTGGCTTTGAAAGTAGTAGTAGCAGTAGCTAGTGATAGCCGATCGACTAGCATCAGGTGCTCAACACAACAGTTTATCGCTCTGTAACTGCAATTTACCATTGTGGGCTATTGCATGGCTGCCCTATTCATCTGCTCCAGTCTTGTAATATCCGGTGCCAAGACATTGCCAGCAGATCCTTTGTGCCCTATTCGGGGGGGGGGGGGTAGCTTCATGGGATGTTGCGCCAACAAAAAACGTCCCATGTTGCACCAAGAAAAAACTGGTAACTGTACCTAAGAGAATGGACTGCACGGAATAATGGGCCATTGACCACTTTACCACCAGGGACGTAGAAACACGTACCGCCCCTGGTGGTACCGCCGCTGTCCGCGCTCGTGCACGCCGCCGCCTGCTCGCCCGAAGATCAATGAACAGGAAAAACCATTCGTTTCCCGTTCATTGATCTCAGCCCCCCAGCAATGAACGGCTGCTTCTATGAGAAGCAGCGCGATCATTGTGATTTTCCCAGCCTCATTGTGCTTCCTGTAAGCGTACTTCCGGACGCTTACAGGTCGCATGAACAAAAAATTACTGTGGCCATCTTGTGGCCAAATAGTAAAACTACATCCAAAAACATTTTTCATAAATAAATACCTAGTTTTACATTATAAATTAACTCATTACCTCCCACACGCCCTAATTTTTTTTTTGTAATAAAAAGAAAAAAAAAATTACAATAAAAAAAAAAAATAGATAAATAGTTACCTTAGGGACTGAACTCTTTAAATATTTATATCAAGAGGGTATAACACAGTTACTTTATAAACTATGGGCTTGTAATTAGGGATGGACGCAAAACTGAAAAAATGCACCTTTATTTCCAAATAAAATATTGGCGCCATACATTGTGATAGGGACATAATTTTAACAGTGTAATAACCGGGATAAATGGGCAAATACAATACGTGGGTTTTAATTATGGAGGCATGTATTTTAAAACTAAAATGGCCGAAAACTGAGAAATAATGATTTTTTTCCTTTTTTTTTATTCTTCCTGTTAAAATGCATTTACAGTAAAGTAGCTGCGCTGCGTAATATGTTGGCGCTTTATAAATACAATAAATAAATAAGTAGCTCTTAGAAAAATGTAACACCCAAAGAGCGCCTAATTGGTGGCGGAAAAAACAAGATATAGATCAGTTCATTGTCAAAACTCAAATATACTATCTTACAATGTCCCTCTGAAGCAGGCGGCTTAGCATTACCTATCCCATTACTATACTACATAGCATCACAATTAGAACATATTTCCAATTGGTTTATTGACCTGTCTCCTTATGCACCAGAACTGCTAGGATTCAAAGCTACAAGCAGGACCCATAATCTACCCTTTGCTCTCCTGAAGAATACCCTGTACCACCATAATCCCCAAAATACCATCTTGGTCCAGGCGGCCAGAATCTGGTCAAAAGCAATTAAAATTCTCCCTACCAAAATTTGGGAAAACTATACCCCATTATGGGATAATCCCTCCCTATCAGAATTAACTACACTGCAAAACACTAAGCTCTGGGCAGACAAAGGGATAAACTACCTGGGGCAAATTATCAAGAGCTCACAGCTTGTCCCTCTTTCACTCTTAAAAGAAACATACTCGCTACCACATAAATCTGATTTTATATACACACAACTATCACACGCCCTAAAGGCTCAATTTCGCACTGGTCTTCCCCTGACAGGCACCTCCCTGATCCTGGAAAAATTTAAAGATGGGCCAGTCAAACACCAAATAGGTACTCTTTATTCACTTTTACTACAGCCCCAAACTCATAAACAAATGGAATCAGCTCGAAATAAATGGATCGCGTTAGACTTAGACATAGATGAGGAGGAATGGGAAGACTGTCTTTTAATATCCAAATCTATTTCATTATGTATAAGAGACAAATTAACTCAACTTTACATCATCCACCAAAGCTACCTTCTGCCATCCCAAGTAGTTAAATACTCCCCTAACTCCTCCCCAAACTGCCCCAAATGCAATAAAAATAACCCTTCATTCTTACATATGTTATGGGAGTGTCCCCCACTTGTAAGATTCTGGAAACAGGTAGAAGACTTCTTGCACGATCGAATGGGCTCCCCAATAACACTAGACATCAAAACATGTATTTTAAATATTACTAATGACGAAGTCAATAAATTTGATAAAATCTTCCTTCATGAAACCGTTTTCGCAGCTAAACAATGCATAGCTTTTAGGTGGATGTCAACCACTAGTCCTACTCCGTCAGAATGGAAAACAAGAATCAAAAACTCGTTACCTTATAAGCAACTGGTATATAAACACAGAAAATGTCCCAACAAATTCTCACAAATTTGGGTACGTTGGAATCAAAGCCCACATATCTAGAGTGTCCGTGGATATTTTGCTATATGAGTTGGATGCCTGGTGTTCTGTGCTTTTGTAAACCTTATTTAGGCCAACAACACTGGTTTAAAGTGACATACCATTCATGTATTGATCTGTACTAACTGGTATAGTTATTATAAGTACACTGACTGTGATGTGAGACCATGTTGCATTTCAGCATAATGTATATACTATGTACAAACTCTCAATACCCCTTGTAATCATTTTCCTCAATACACTGTGATACTATATTTGTAACCTGCTTTATACTTTCAATAAATGAACCTGTGTTTAACGGAAAAAAAAAAAATAGATCAGTTCATTGTGATAAGTAGAGATAAAGTTATAGACGAATGAATGGAAGGAGCACTGAAAGGTGAAAATTGCTCTGGTGGTCAAGTGGTTAAAGGCGGGACTCAGGGGTTACCCCAACCACGTGAGCTGGGGTTATCCCTGCACAGCCTATCCCTTCCCCACCCTCAGGGACCATGACAACAGCTTGAGAGGGTCAATGAGATGCCAATAACTCCACATTGCATGCAAATTAAATGCAAATTGTGCGGCGCTTGAGCCAATCAAATTTGCAGGAAGTGCATCTGATTGGCCTGTTTCCAAGTTGCCTGCCGTGTAGGTTTATTTCCAGCTCACTGACCCGCTCTACGCACTGTGTGCAACATACTTCCCTCATATCTGTCTTTCTCTGCTTCTTCTGATACGTGTAAACTGCAGGGGTGTGATTTACCATAATAACTACTCTAAATAGTCAGGGTGTGCATAATGCAGCTGAAAGGAGCCATGGCAGCGTATATTTAAAGGTGATTCCAAGTATAGCAAAATCTCAGCAGCAGAAACACACCCTTGTAATGTACATGTAGGTGAAGGGAGCCAGTCCTTATTCTGTATTTATATCCTACAATTAGACACAGTAAGGTGTCAGCAAGTACTCTTATTACTCAGTCCCAGATGATGCCCTGATTCTGGGCTCTTCAGAGCTTCTGGAGCCCCGCCCACCCCCAATAATCCAATCACACTGCTGGGTGATCATAATGGATTCTAGAGGGGCGGGGTCACCGAGGGTATTGCTCCCCCCCCCCCCCCCCCCCCATACACACAGTTCCAACAACTACCACAGTTGGTGGACCGTAACAGCAGGACTGAGAAACCATAACCAAGAATTGAACTTCATCCCAATCAGTAGCTGATTCCCCCTTTCCCATGAGAAATCTTTTTCTTTTCTCAAATGGATCATAAAGAGTGTCTGTATGGCTGATATTGTGGTGAAACCCCTCCCACAGTGTGATGTCAGAACCATGGTCCTGACAGTTTCCTGACAGTCTGTAAACCTCATTGCATTGTGGGAAATAGCTGTTTACAACTGCCAAAAAAGCAAGCAGCATCTCCTTCCAGTGACATCACCTGCCAGCAGCAAAAATGTCACCATGTGATGAATGTCAGAATATAAATCAGGGATTTAAAAGATTTTGCAATGGGCAAACACTGACTAAATCATTTATACAGAATTATTGTAAAAATGAAGCACTTTTTAATTACATTATTTTCACTGGAGTTCCTCTTTAAATGGAATGTGAGATGGGAAGGATATAGAGGCTGACGTTTACAGGATATCTTTTTAAACAAAGCAAATGCAGATCAGGTTCTCTGAAGTGTGACTAGATTTGCCGCATGTTTGTTTGTGGTGTGTGATTTAGACACTACTGACCAGAAGGAACAGCAGGATGTCAGGTGACTGGTATTGCTTAAAGTCCTTAGTGGTAATCCTGAGTCTGGCTCGGGATGGAAATCCGCAGCTCAGAGCGGTAATCCCGAGCCTGAGTGAGTTATGTGCAGGAGCTGCTGCTCTGCGGTATGTTTTTTTTTTTTCTCCGATTTTCAGGGTCTAAAAGCTTGTGAAAAAATTGCAGGGCTTTTAGAACCTAAATCTGGAAATAATCATAACAACTGGGACGTTCAAAGGAAATAAATATGGCAGCCTCCATATTCCTCCCACTTTTGGTTCCCTTTTTTTTGGGGGGGGGGGGGGAGGGGTTGGAAGAGGGTGCAGTATGGGGCAAATCATGCAATAAGAGGGTGCAGAGACTGATGTTTGGCGTTTACAATCTTCAAGGTGAAAGTTGCATCATCAGTCTGGGACAAATCGCCAGAATTTCACAGGAAATATTTTTTTTTTTTACAACAGTATGCAAATCTCCGATTCTTGGAAGAAGCATTTTCATGCTAAATGTTTTGTCATTTCCCTGCTGGCAGTTGTAGGATTACCCATCATTTCTCACTGAGTGAAGACGGGGGAATTTATAGGAGTGATTCACTGGGAATGTAAGGAGTGCTGGCTCACATAGATTCACCTCACCTGCTGCTGCTTCCTGTTCACCTCACGGCCATCTACTGCTCACAGCTCTCCTCCTCATCCCTTCATAATGTCATCTCTCTTAAGCAGCCCATACACTCAGCCGATTTTCTGGCCGACCGATCGATCCCGATCGATCGATCGATCAATCGATTGCAAATCGGTTGGCCAATCGACCGATCGACGGCCGATTTCGATCGATTTCGATGGATTTCCATCGAACTTGCAGGGTGGAAAATTTAGGTCGATCTGATGAGATTGCTTATCAGTTTGCATTGGCCTTAAGCAGCCCATACACTCAGCCGATTTTCTGGCCGACCGATCGATCCCGATCGATCGATCGATCAATCGATTGCAAATCGGTTGGCCAATCGACCGATCGACGGCCGATTTCGATCGATTTCGATGGATTTCCATCGAACTTGCAGGGTGGAAAATTTAGGTCGATCTGATGAGATTGCTTATCAGTTTGCATTGGCCTTAATGGAAATCTGATGGCAAAAAAATGCCATCAGATCGAATTTCAATAGATTTCAAACTGAAATCTATTGGAATTCTATCCTGGTAAAAAAATGTTCTAAAAACGCATCAGATAGATCATCAGATGCATTTCTTATCTATCTGCTGCCAATCTGACGAGTGTATGGGCACCTTTAATGGAAATCTGATGGCAAAAAAATGCCATCAGATCGAATTTCAATAGATTTCAAACTGAAATCTATTGGAATTCTATCCTGGTAAAAAATGTTCTAAAAACGCATCAGATAGATCATCAGATGCATTTCTTATCTATCTGCTGCCAATCTGACGAGTGTATGGGCACCTTTACTGCAGGGCAATCACTGGCAACACACATGTGCATTACTGATCAGAGCCTTTTTATAGGACAAAATGTATAAGTACAATTATTCTTCAATGTGCGAGTGGATAAAATGTGTTAAAACAGAGCTTTAATCAATAATACTTTATGCTTTATTGATTTTTAGCTCTAATTTATGGTACAAAGCAGCCACTCATTTCCCCTATAAAAAAACCGAACCCTGACTAGCTTGTAGTCCAGGTGTACTGAAGAGCTAATAATGATCTGCACAGGAATGATAAGGAGAACAGAGAGGGAGAATTTTAGGCTACTTGCACACCAAGACGTTGCGTTAGGTGCTACGTTAAGGTCGCATAACGTGCACCTAATGCAACGCATGGTGGTGCGGGAGAGGACGGTAGAGTGAGCCGCGTTAGGCGGCTCTATCCGTATAAGGTCTCCCAGAGTGGCGCTGATTGGCCGGCGGGACCATGTGATGCGGAGCGAGACACTCCGCATCACGTGGTCCCGCCGGCCAATCAGCGGCCGCCAGTGCAGTGAATATTAAGTAGCCATGTGGCGGCTACTGTAGCGGCATCTCCCCGCCTCCTCTCCGCCCCCCACTGCGCATGTGCAAACAGTCTAACGCGGCTATAGCCGCTCTAACGCCGTAGCATGCTGCACTTTCGGCAGAACGTGCAGCGTTACATGTAACGCAACGTGGGCTGTGTGAACAGCCCACTTGTGTTACATTGCTGTGCGTTGGGGGAGTGTTACAGGCGCGTAACGTCTTAGTGTGTAAGCAGCCTTAAAATAGGGAGGGGAGACAAAGCATGTCAGAAGCAGTGGGAACATTTTTAAGCACTTCTTAAAGAGACCCCGTAACAAAAATTGCATCCTGTTTTTTATCATCCTACAAGTTCCAAAAGCTATTCTAATGTGTTCTGGCTTACTGCAGCACGTTCTACTATGACAGTCTCTGTAATAAATCAATGTATCTTTCCCTTGTCAGACTTGTCGGCCTGTAGATATTTTTAATTCTTGATGTTCCTGGACAAGTCCTTAACCTCCCTAGCGTTCAATTTCCCCAGGATTTCTGTGCAAAAAGTGATACAATTTGTAAAACTTTTTTTTTTTCCTGTAACTTGCTAAAATGTGTCAAGCAAGTGTCTACTATACAGTGCAGGAGAGTATTGATGTGTATGCACGTTTATACTGTTCACAGCATGTTTTTATGGATGGATAGATCTGTCAGTACCGCTAGGGAGGTTAATAAACATTTATAATTTTACATCATAATTGAATGGATTGCATTGTGTTCACATATTGTCTCTAAGAGAAGGCATCTTTCCTATAGAATTGTTAGACTTGTCGGCCTGTGTCTGGAAGGCTGCCAAGTTCTTCAGTGTTGTGGTTCTGTGATGCATCTCCCCCCTCCAGGCCCCTCTATGCACACTGCCTGTGTGTTATTTAGATAAGAGAGAAGAGAGAAGCTGCTCTAATCAGCTGGATAAATCGTCCTCTGAGCTGGCTGGGCTTTCACATACTGAGGAATTACAAACAAGGGCAAAGCTGTTTGCAGGAAGAAAAGAGCAGCCTGAAACTTCAGTGCATGGGGGAAAGAAACACACAAATGATCTCTTGAGATTCAAAAGGAAGGGTGTATACAGCCTGCTTGTGTATGGATGTATTTTCTATGTGTGGACATACTGTACATCAACCTACTTCCTGTTTTGGTGGCCATTTTGTTTGTTTACAAACAAACTTTTAAAAACTGTTTTTAACACCTTTTAATGCGGCGAGGAGCGGCGAAATTGTGACAGAGGGTAATAGGAGATGTCCCCTAACGCACTGGTATGTTTACTTTTGAGCGATTTTAACAATACAGATTCTCTTTAAAGATGCGCTGCACACGCTACAGTTTCTTGGATGAGTTCAACATTAATAAAGGCACAAAGTAAAATCTTATACTGGAGGTAGTTAACATCATTATAGGCACAGAGTAAAAGCTTACACTGTACATACTGGAGGTAAAATGGACCAGCACATGCTGTATTTAGTTTACTATCAGTACAGGCATAGTTATAGCTTATACTATACATACTGGGGGTAGCAGAGAACAGCACACACTGCAGCTAATTTACTATCAGTATAAACAGTAAATGCTTATACTGTACTTGCTGGAGGTAAAAGAGATCAGCACACGCTGCAGCTAATTTACTATCAGTACATACACAGAGCAAAAGCTTATAATGCACATAGTAAAGGTAGAAGCAATCGGCACACAATTCAACCAGTTTACTATCAGCATAACCTCAGTGTAACAGCTTATACTGTACATACTGGAGGATCCGAGATCAGCACACACCGCAGCTAGTTTACAATCTGTACAGGCACACAGTGCTGCTGGATACATACAATTTTTGTATCAGATAGTCTGATTATTTGATCATTTCCAGCATGTCCGATCTGCTTCTGATTAAGAAAGGGATCGATTTTGTGCAGTACTGATTTCAAAATCAATTCCTTTCTCAAAGCAGATCAGACATGCTGGAAATCAAATGATCAATCTATTTGATTAGAAAATTGCATTGTGTGTATCCAGCATAACAGCTTATATACATACTGGAGGTACCAGAGATCAGCACACACTGCAGCTAGTTTACTATCAGCATAGTCAGAGTAACAGCTTAGTGTGTACATACTGGGCTAACAAAGTATACTGTATACTTGTTCAGCATTCCAAATTTAAAATATTGCAATTAGAAAGATAAGTACAGTAGCGCTATATGGTTGAACTTTAGGCAAAAGTCAAGGACCAAAAATCAACATTTCATAAATTTTGTACTCGCTAAAGAAAGATTAATAAATATTTTAAAAGGATCCTGAACACAACGTAAAAATGGAATCTGAACTTAGCTGGGGGCTTCCTCTACCCACCCCGTAGCCGCGATGTTACTCTGCGTCCTCTGGGTTCCCTCCGTTCTCCTGCTGGCGGCTCCGGTAGCGTGCAATTTCGCTAGGAGTCATGTGCACCTGGCTTGATCACCCGCCTGTTGCTGTGAACGTTCTGAGCACGTGCAGTTCTCGAAAGAATGAACCACGCTTGCACAGAACACTCACGGCGGATGTGCCACACATGTGCAGTTGCTCCCAGTGAAGTCGCATGCTACTGGAGGAGACCCAGAGGAGGACGGCGAGGAACATTGCGAGCTGCAGTGGGCTAGAGGAAGCCCCAGGTAAGTTCAGATTCCATTTTTATTTTGTGTTCAGGGTCCCTTTGAATACAACCAATGAAGACAAACAATTCTGTGTTTCCAGCATAAATACTCACACTGGGAGGAGTTGGGCTGCACTGTGAACCAATCAGGGTAGTGCTCTCAATTAAACCATGTCCATTTCAGGAAGAGAAGTATGATGGCCTAATATGCTGCATCTCCAAGCTATCCAATCAGCATGCTGCAGAGGTTCCTTGCCTGGGCTGTGATGGTTCCCTGCAGAGAGGATGAAATAGAGGCACAGAGCTGCTGTGCTTGGTATTAAAGGGAACCTAAACTGAGAAGGATATGGATTTTTCCTTTTCAAATAATACCAGTTGCCTGACTCTCCTGCTGATCCTGTGTCTCTAATACTTTTAGCCACAGCCCCTAAACAAGCATGCAGATCAGGTGCACTGACTGAAGTCAGACTGGATTACCTGCATGCTTGTTTCAGGTGTGTGATTCAGCCACTACTAAAGCGATCAGGGTAGCCAGGCAACTGGTATTGTTTAAAAGGAAACATCCATATCCCTCTGAGTTAAGGTTCCCTTTAAGCACAGCTGTCACTTTAACACGTTAGAAGTACAATTTGTCAGTGTAATGTGTTGAAGTAACTGCCGTGCTTTACAGGACATCTGAAGCAAGTGACATGGAGGCTGCCATATTTATTTCCTTTTAAGCAATACCAGTTGCCTGGCAGCCCTGCTGATCTCTCATGCATCAGTAGTATCCGAATCACACACCTGAAACAAATATACAGCAAATACAGTCAAACTTCATCTGATCTGCTGCCTGGTTGCTCAGGACCTATGGCTAAAAGTATTAGAGGCAGAGGATCAGTAGGACAGCCAGGTAACTTGCGATGTTTAAAAGAAAATAAATATGTCAGCCTCCATATCCATCTCACTTCAGGTGTCCTTTAAAGGACACCAGAGGCGAAAATAAACTAATAAAATTAACAATTGTATCCATCTTCCTTCTCCTAAACATGACTTTTTAAGATATTCCAGTTTTATTTTATGTTTAACCACTTGCCGACCGTACACTCATACCGTGCGGCGGCAAAGTGGTAGCTGGAGGACGCACATCTGCGTCGCCAGGTGCCTCCCTAATTAATCAGGAAAGGCGTTTCCTGTTAGATCACAGAGCGGGTCTCCGTGAATAGCCTGCGAGCTGCTGATCGCGGCTTGCAGACTAAATGTAAACCCAGGAGACGTTTGTCTCCTTTGATTACATTGAACGGCGCTGCTGCGCAGCAGCGCCGTAAGGCAGATCGGCGATCCCCGGCCAATCAGCGGCCGGGGATCGCTGCCATGTGACAGAGGACATCCTGTCACAGGCTGCACAGGACGGATAGCGTCCTGTGCAGCCCTGATCACCAGGGGGGACAGGTAGGAGAGGGAGGGGGGGAAATTTCGCCGCGGAGGGGGGCTTTGAGGTGCCCCCCCGCAACATGCCAGCCAGCAGGAGTGATCAGACCCCCCTGCACATCATCCCCAAAGGGGGGAAAAAAGGGGGGCGATCTGATCGCTCAGCATGCACCCTGATCTGTGCTGGGGGCTGCAGAGCCCACCCAGCACAGATCACAAAAAACTGTGCTGGTCCTTAAGGGGGGGTAAAGGCTGGGTCCTCAAGTGGTTAAATCTACTTTTTAAGTTTTAACTGTTTTATTGTTTTTGCTCAATGACACATTTATTGAAGTATGCCAAAGCTAAAATCTATGAACTATTGACCATTTTTATCTCTTTCCTGCTCTCAGAAGCAATTTTCTGCTAGTAAAGGGTTTTACAGTTGTGATTCCTTATCAGTGAGGATCACACTGTAGACTAACCCAGTCCTGACTCAGACAGGAACTGCCACTAACATACCTGATGTTTAACTCTTTCAGGCAGAGAAATAAAAAAGAAGCACAGCCAAGCTATGTGTGTGCTAGGCACTGTACATACACGTCTATCTCATGTCACCTCGGGTATCCTTTAATGTGTGTCTGTGACTGATATTAACAACAAAGGAAATAACATCATAAGAAAAATGATTTTATTGAATATGAAAATAAAGCAGAGAGCTCTGTATAACAGAAATATTTCCTGCAGTATAAGATGACAGCAGCAGCAGCAGCAGTCAGGTACATATCTGTGTTGAGGTTTCTCTTTGGTCAGGGCAGAACCACAATCTTCTTCTCCAGCTTCTGGGCTGGGAACAGTAAGGCCCTCATAATGGAATCCAGCTCCTCTAGGCCCATTTGGGCATGCAGAACCGACACAGAGTCTGACTCGCACTGCACCACATACTTCAGCAGGCGATACAGGTCCAGCAGCACATCGCGTAACACCTGGAGGAGAAGACAGGAGGAAAGAGTCACAGAGATGAGGGAAACTCGCTCTGTACATTTACGCTGATGATCTATGACCAGCTGTGCTTTACAGGAGACAAGACCCGCCCCAGCGGATCAGGGAAATAGAACATGTATGTAGGGGCTGCTGTTCTATGAAAAACTGTTATTTACATGAGACAAGACCCGCCCCAGAGGATCAGGGAAATACAACATGAACGTTTAAGCTGTTCTATGGTACACTGCTCTGACATCTGCTCTTTACAGGAGATAAGACCCCGCCCCAGAGGATCAGGGAAATAGAACATGTATGTAGGGGCCGCTGTTCTATGAAAAACTGCTCTCTGCAGGACACAAGACCCACCCCAGGGGAGCTGCCAAGGCTGGAAGCCCTTCTCTAGCAGAATTCGGGCTCCCAGATCCACTTCTTGCCTATCCTATGCTGTAATGTATGGTTCATTTTACTCTGGAAGAAATGCACTTCTTATCTGTATATGTTTACATATATTTAAAATTTTAAAATTTTTGCGGCAGTGGTCCTTTAACTAGGGTTCCTTGGAACTGAGTACTCTGCAGGGGCTGCTTGGCATTTCCCCCCTTCATGGTAGTTTGGAAGTTTGGAATAAGCACATTGATAAAAAGCACTAGAATAAGGAAACACCGTAATAGGGGGTAGTGAAATAAACAGCCACACCTACTTTTAAAGACCACGCCTCCTGCAAAATAAATGCAGGGGTTCCTCGAGAACCAAAAAATATTTGCAGAGGTTCCTTCAAGGTAAAAAGGTTGAGAAAGACTGGCACAGAACTGTAAGATTGTACAAGCAAGTATTTCGATGGGCGCCTTTAGACATCAGTATTCTGTCCATGAGAACATCTGGGGGCCGGTATAGCAGCTTCCTGTATCCCCAAAGTCACTATAGCCTATGACACAGTTAAATATCCCTGGAGATAAATGATTGGGCAGGTTTGTTCTGTTAAAGGTGACCACTGACAATCCAATTTCCAAGGAAAAAATCATTTGAGCGATCAGAAATTCTGATCGGATTGGTTGTAAATCTCCATTGACGGGCACTATCAATCACAAACAACTGTAAAAATAGTTGCCTGATTGGATTCTTGTCAAACCAAAATTTGTAATTTTTTTTGGTTGTGATAGATAGGAAACAAAGATTGGTTCGCTGATGGTGTAGTGAACGATTTTTCTTCCGATCAGAAGTATCGTATTGTTCAAATGATTTTTTTCCGCTAGAAATTGGATCATTAGTGGCCACCTTAAGGGACTTGTACTCCTGACCGTGCTCTGAACACATCAGATGGCATTTAAGCGAGGTACACACATCCAATTTTAATTGGCCAATCAATGGCCAATTTTAACACCTGTACGTAGTATGACAGCTTATCTACACAATCTGTTCATAGTATTCAAAATTTGTTGGCCCTCATATGACATGAAGGTGGTAATATTGGCCAATCAAAACTGCATGTGTGTACTAGGCCTTACCGTCTGAGATATGAGACCATCCAATGTACTCTCCCTCCCAGAAACTTTGCTCTGGTGGGTGGCGGTGCTCTGGTGTGTGGCGGTGCTCTGGTGTGTGGCGGTGCTCTGGTGTGTGGCGGTGCTCTGGTGTGTGGCGGCATCTCCCCCATATAGGCACACCGCTATTTATCTAGCAAAGTGTGTGAGACGGCCACAGCCTTTCCTTCAAAAATAGATTCCACTTATGAGCTAATAAGGCCTCCTAGGCTTCCTGTCATATCTCCTCCATCTGTAAAGTATTCCGTGTATCGTCATGGAAACCACGACGAGAGCGACGGTAAGCAACGCTGCTGCCATGACAACCGGTGAGGAACGCAAGCTGTACAATGACACTGATCACAAATGCCAGCACTCTTACCTTCTATACTAGTGAAGGATCATAACAACCCTATTACAGTATGTGAGCTGTAGGAGCGAGCAGCATTGCGCTGCAGACAGCCGGGTCTCTGGGGTCAGCAATGTCTGGGGACATCTATACAGGTAGACCCCGACTTACGAACGACCCACCAATACGAACGGCATGGATTCTGTGTTTCCATGGGAACAAGTCAACATTTTTTTTTCAAATTGGACTTGTAGTTTTCGAGAAAATCGATTTTATAAAATTCAAAGAAAAAATGGCTTTTAAACTTGTATAAGCAGGTACAGAGGGCAAAGGTGACACAGAGGGGGACACTGGAGGCACAGGGGGGCACAGAGGAGGTACAGGGGACAGAGATGGCACAATGTTCCGACTTAAGAACAGATTCAGCTTAAGAACAAACCTACAGTCCCTATCTCGTTCGTTAACCGGGGACTACCTGTACAAACACACACAACAGATTTCTGTCTGACACGCTCGGCTATGACTGCTATGCCAAGGAGGAGGCCAGTCTGAATACACAGCTGTAATCTGCACACATTTGCACCTTTTGTCCTGTACCGCGTCCTGTAGACACAGATTCAGCCTCGGACGGCCGCAGTACAACCCACAGCTACCCAGACCAATGCAGCTCCCCCAGCCCCGACCATCAGATCATGAGATGAGCTTATCGATTGCTCGCTGATCAATACAGAAAACTGCCGCTGAAGCAGAATCCTGACACTGAGCCAGATAAAGGCTGATAAGGGCAACCCAAAGACGTAGTGTGATTGTCTTACTGAGGACGAGGGGTCACATGAGAGCCGCCCCCTCCTGCATAAGTGTGGGCAAGGCATCGGCTGATAATACCTTCACCCCCCCCCACACACACACACACATTACATGGCGTATCTGCTGCTAATACCACCCCCTCCCACACACACACACTACACGGGGCATCTGCTGATAATACCTCCCCCCCCCCCCACACACACTACACAGAGCATCGGCTGATAATACCTTCACCCCCCCCCCACACACACATTACACGGCATATTTGCTGCTAATACCCCCCCCCCCACACACACACACACACACACACATTACACGGGGTATCTGCTGCTAATACCCCCCCCCCCAAACACACACATTACATGACGTATCTGCTGCTAATACCCCCCCCCCCCCCCACACACACACACACATTACATGACGTATCTGCTGCTAATACCCCCCCTCCACTCACACACACACTACACGGGGCATCTGCTGATAATACCCCCCCCCCCACACACACACATTACATGACGTATCTGCTGCTAATACCCCCCCACACACACTACACGGGGCTTCTGCTGCTAATACCCCCCCCCCCCACACACACACTACACGGGGCTTCTGCTGCTAATACCCCCCCCCCACACACACACTACACGGGGCTTCTGCTGCTAATACCCCCCCCCCCACACACTACACGGGGCATCTGCTGATATCCCCACAAATGCTCCATACATCAAACAGCATCAAATAACCCCCACCCCCCCTCTTCCCCCACAACAGGACTTCCTGCAATGCTTCTCCAACACTCTAACGGCTGCAGTCCTGCCTCCAGTCGCGTCTATC
Source organism: Hyperolius riggenbachi (assembly GCF_040937935.1). Classification (NCBI taxonomy): domain Eukaryota; kingdom Metazoa; phylum Chordata; class Amphibia; order Anura; family Hyperoliidae; genus Hyperolius; species Hyperolius riggenbachi. The sequence goes on from NC_090656.1 coordinate 12,137,428, forward strand.
AGACGCGCATCGCCGCCTCTCCCCCGCCCCTCTCAGTGAAGGAAGACAGAGGGGCGGGGGAGAGGCGGAGATACGCGCTGCCAGACGCGCGTGGGGCAGGGCTGTGGCAGTTAGCCCTGCCCCAACCAGGAAGCGCTCCCCCGCATTACGGAGTGGGTTTGGGGGGACAGGGACCCCCGTTAAGCCGCGGGATAGCGGCGTTTTAGCAGGGGCACTCGTGCCCCTGCTATATATGAGGTCTGAAGCGAGATCTATTCTCGCTTCAGACTCTCTTTAGGGTTCGCTTTAAGACACTCCCCTACCACACCTCTAACCACGCCCCTCATCATTTAGATCACAAAGAATTTAGAAGCCAAACATGTCGTTTTATCATTCAAGCCACACTGGTCCCTTCTGTCATTAGTTTTTCTTCATTGTAACATTTAAAAATGAGAAACATATAAATTTAAAGGGAATCTGAAGTGAAAATAAACTTATGATATAATGATTTGTATGTTTAGTACAACTAAGAAATAAAACATTAGCAGCAGAGCTATGAGTCTAATATTGTTTCCAGTACAGGAAGAGTTAAGAAACTCCAGTTATCTTTGCAAAAGAGCTTCTCTGATCCAGGTCCCAGAGAGCTCTGTCTTCTGAAGCTTATTATCTCAAGTGTGTCACTGTATTTTGTTTTTTTCTGCAGAGGAAAGTTCAAAAGTTCAATAGCCTGCTCTGTGAAATCATTTAGAATGCTGAGTGTAGTGTGTAAACTGCAAATATTACAAAAAAAAAAACCTATATAACTGAAAATAAAAGTATGAGGATATTTTCTTTGCTAATAATGTACTATTAATTATCCGTATTATATATGCAAATCATTATATAATTTTTTTTTTTCGCTTCAGTGTCACTTTACAGAATGGGAATACAGTTTGGAGTTTTTCAGTAGAAAAATAGATATATTTACACAGATCTGTACATCAGTCCTGAAAGAGGGACAAATAAGGAGGAAAGAGGGACTGAGCTTGCAAAGAGGGACTGTCGATCCAAAAGAGGGACAGTTTGGAGCTATGGGGGTTGGAGAAGCAGTAAACAGTGACCTGGGCAGCGTGTAGGCAGCTGGAGACAGTGGTCTCTGTGGTAGGGAGGTTTAGGGGGGCAGTAAGCAGTGACCTGGGCAGAGAAGGCAGTGGGCTGGTCTTCACCTGCTGGAAGTAGCTGGGATCAGGCCAGTAGCTTAGTCT